>NC_092271.1:29888535-30103535 GCF_036320965.1 Panulirus ornatus | reverse complement strand
ACTTCTCAAAGAACACAACGAACGTACTTGGCCAAGAACACAACGTACGTACTTCTCAAAGAACACAACGAACGTACTTGGCCAAGAACACAACGTACGCACTTGACCAAGAACATAAAGTATTTGTCCTAGATCTTAACGTGCGACACAACATATAGTTACTTTCTGAGCGAGACCGAGCGGTTCTCGATATATGTTCCCAGACTTACATATACATATATTTTCCCATATATATATATATATATATATATATATATATATATATATATATATATATATGTATATATATAGTTGAGTAGTTGAGACAACCTCCACTGAAGTCAACCACAGCACAGTAAATGGATCTGAGTAACAGTCAATTAAGATACGAGCACCGTTAGCAAAGGCAGAATCCTTTTTCAGCAAAGAACCCAGAATCAAGAATGATGAATAAACCATACAAGCATGTGGAGGAAATTCTGCATAATCATTTTTTTGTGTGGGATTGACATATTTGGATATAAATGCTTAGAAACACTGATTTGCAAGAGGCTGCTCTTGGCTGAAAGTTTTGAATCATATTAAAATCTGTGGCATTCAGGTTGACCAGTGATTTAGTCAAAATGCATTTAATGTCTCAAAGACAAGTGGGTTGCAAATATCTGAACGTGCATTATGTGCTTTGTGTATAAAGTGTGAATCTCTTTATCTTCATACAAGAACTATGTGTTTAACATATTTTATAATGACTTTAGTGATGATAGGGGAGAAAGAATACTTCCCACGTATTCCCTGCGTGTCGTAGAAGGCAACTAAAAGGGGAGGGAGCGGGGGGCTGGAAATCCTCCCCTCTCGTTTTTTTTTTAATTTTCCAAAAGAAGGAACAGAGAATTGGGCCAGGTGAGGGTATTCCCTCAAAG
Organism: Panulirus ornatus; assembly: GCF_036320965.1. Lineage (NCBI taxonomy): Eukaryota > Metazoa > Arthropoda > Malacostraca > Decapoda > Palinuridae > Panulirus > Panulirus ornatus. The sequence continues at coordinate 30,102,636 of NC_092271.1, read as the reverse complement.
GCCCAGTCCTCTGTTCTTAACGCTACCTCGCTAATGCGGGAAATGGCGAATAGTTTGAAAAAAGAATATATATATATATATATATATATATATATATATATATATATATATATATACATGCACAGAAACATACATATGTACACATGTGTATATTCATACTCGCTGCCTTCATCCGTTCCGTCGCTACCCCGCCACACAGAAAATAGCCTCCATCCCCCCCCCACACACATACATACATACATACATACATACATACATACATACATACATACATACAGCAAGGTAGCGCCAGGAAACAGACGAAGAACAGCCCATCCACTCATATACACGTATACATATTTACATGAACGCCCTACACTCACATAGACACATATACATATCAACATATACACATATACATACAGATACATATACATACACATAAACTGTCATATACATATATACACATGTACATATTCATACTAGCTTGCCTTCATCTATTCTCAGTGCTACCCCGCCCCAAAGGAAACAGCATCGCTACCCCGTGCTTCAGCGAGGTAGCACCAGGAAACAGACAACAAAGGCCACATTCGTTCACACTCAGTCTCTAGCTGTCATGTTTAATGCACCGAAACCACAGCTCCCTATCCACATCCAGGCCCCGCAGACCTTTCCATTGTTTATCCCAGACGTTTCCCATGCCCTGGTTCAGTCCATTGACAGCACGTCGACCCCTGTATATCACATTGTTTCAGTTCACTCTATTCCTTGCACGCCTCTCACCCTCCTGTATGTTCAAGCCCCGATTGCTCAAAATCTTTTTTCACTCCATCCTTCCACCTCCAATTTGGTGTTCCACTTCTTGTTCCCTCCACCTCTGGCACATATATCCTCTTTGTCGGCCTTTCCTCACTCATTCTCTCCATATGTCCAAACCATTTCATCACACCCTCTTCTGTTCTCTCAACCACACCCATTTTATTTCCACACATCTCTCTCTTACCCTTTCATAACTTACTCGATCAAACCACCTCTCACCACGTATTGTCCTCAAACATTTCATTTCCAACACATCCACCCTCTTCCGTACAACCCTATCTATAGCCCATGCCTCGCAACCAAATATTATTGTTGGAACTACTATTCCTTCAAACAAACCCGTTTTGCTCTCTGTGGTAACGTTCTCTCTTTCCACACATTCTTCATCGCTTCCAGAACTTTCGTCCTTTCCCCCACCCTGTGATTCATTTCCGCTTCCATGGTTCCATTCGCTGCTAAGTCCACTCCCAGATATCTTAAAACACTTCACTTTCTCCAGTTTTTCTCCATTCAAACTTACATTCCAATTAACTTGTTCCTCAACCCTGCCGTACGTAATAACCTTTGCTCTTATTCACATTTCTCAGTCACCAACTTCTGCAGTTTCTCGCTTGAATCAGCCACCAGTGTTGTATCATCTGCAGTTTCTCGCTTCAATCAGCCACCAGTGTTGTATCATCAACAAACAGCAGCTGATTCAGTTCTCAGTCCCTCTCATCCCCAGCAGACTGCATACTCCAGAACTCTTGCATGTACCTCCCTAACTACCCCATCCATAAACAAATCAAAAAACCATACAGACATCACACACCCCTGCCGCAGACCGACCTTCATTGGGAGCCAGTTACTTTCCTCTCTTCCTATTCGTACACACGCCTTCCATCCTTGATAAAAACTTTTCACTACTTCTAGCAGCTTACCTCCCACACCATATACTTTTAAAACCTTCTATAAAGCATCTCTATCAACCCTATTATATGCTCTCTTCAGATCCGTAAATGCCATATACAATTCCATCTGTTTTTCTAAATATTTCTTGCACTCATTCTTCAAAGCAAACACATGATCCACACATTCTCTACCACTTCTGAAACCACACTGCTCCTCCCCAATCTGATGCTCTGTACAGGCCTTCACCCTCTCAATCAATACCCTCCCATACAATTTCCCTGGAATACTCAACAAACTTATGCTTCAGTAGTTTGAACACTCACCTTTATCCCCTTTGCCTTTGTGCAGTGTCACTATACGTGCATTCTGCCAATCCTCAGGCACTTCACCATGATTCATACATAAATTGCATATCCTTACCAACCAATCAGCAACACAGTCACCCCCTTTTCCTGATAAATTCAGGTGCTGTACCATTCAATATATATGCGTGTCGTAGAAGGCGACTGAAAGTTGAGGGAGCGGGGGGGGCTGGAAATCCATCCCCTCTTTTTTTTAATTTTCCAAAAGAAGTAACAGAGAAGGGGGCCAGGTGAGGGTATTCCCTCTAAGGCTCAGACCTCTGTTCTTAACGCTATCTCGCTAAGGCGGGAAATGGCGAATATGTATGAATATGTATATATATATATATATATATATATATATATATATATATATATATATATATATATATATATATATATATATATATATGTATATATATATATATATATATATATATATATATATATATATATATATATATATGTATATATATATATATATATATATATATATATATATATATATATATATATATATATATATATATATACTTATTATATATATATATAAATGGAAAATGTTGCCTGACATACATGTACATGTTCCGAGACATATATAGCTGGACCCAGGAGCCTGAGTTTCTTAATGGGGAACGCGAAACTCGCTATTTTTTGTATTATTAGTGACCTTGGCAGTGGAGGGTCGATATACTGTGTAGTTCACGGCCGTGTGTCGACCACGATGGTGTGGCGGGATCGTGTGAGGAATGTGTACCTACAGTTGGCTGAGGCGCCTACCACCCACTCCACTCCTCTTGCTCTTCCCTGAATGTTTATAGAGGATGTTCTTCTGAAATTTTCTCTGTGCATTTTTTCGAGATGCCTTGTATGTTTATTCATCATTCTAAATTTTCAAACAAGACAGGCAGCTTTCGACTTAGTGTGTGTCTTGTTGAAATGTTCAACAGTAAGACCAGCTTCAACCGATCCAAGTTTAGCTGCTGCGAGATTTATTGACGGAATTTTGAGAAATTTACGATTTTTGAGGCAAATGTGACCAGCCAAGAGGAACGCTGTCGCTGACGAGGGGCCTCAAGCGGTAGGATTTGCTGCTGCCATTACCCGTGGAGACGGCCCGTGCTAGCAACCCCAGGGACAGCCAACCACCAGGAGGATAACCTGACGACCCCAGGGACAGCCAACCACCAGGAGGATGACTCAAGATCCGTCATTGCCTGCTGGTGTGGCTGCTGCACCAGGAGGAAGCCTCAGTCTCATGGTGGTACTTGCTGGTCAGCTGTATTGTCTGGTTTCATTCCTTGTTGTCTCCACCCTACGCAGCTCTGCTGGTGTTTGTCGATTATTGGGTCTAGTGAGGTGCGTGTCTCACGCAGAATGAGGAAGTTAGAATAATATTGAAGGTCGTGCTGATGCAAGGCTGGGGTCATGCTGGCGCGAAGCCGTCGCCTTGCTGGCAGGAAGCCGGCGCCGTGCTGGTGCGAGGCCGGCGCCGTGCTGGTGCGAAGCCGGCGCCATGCTGGTGCGAGGCCGGCGCCGTGCTGGTGCGAGGCCGGCGCCGTGCTGGTGCGAGGCCGGCGCCGTGCTGGTAGGAGGCCGGCGCCGTGCTGGTACGAGGCCTGTGTCGTGCTGGTGCGAGGCCGGCGCCGTGGTGGTACGAGGCCGGCGCCGTGGTGGTACGAGGCCGGCGCCGTGCTGGTACGAGGCCGGCGCCGTGCTGGTGCGAGGCCGGCACCGTGCTGGTAAGAGGCCGGCGCCGTGCTGGTGCGAGCGATCCATGGCCTGTAGAGCATGACCAAGGCCGCCGGACTGAGTCAGGCCAGTCTCTAGAGGCGCCGGGGGACTCAAGGGAACCATGATCATGTCTGCGTGAGTCAAGCCAGTGAGGCTAGTGCCTGGGTGACGGGCGGTAGCCAGGCAGTCAGACTGCGGCACACAAGATCATGATAGGCCTCTAGTCGCACCTGCCAGGCTGCTCCAGGAGTGAGCCAGGATCTTGTGTTTGTTTCCTGGTTGAGTCAGGTGAGGGAAACTGACACTTGGTCACTCGTTCTAGCCAAACTCATATACAGCTTCGTCAGATTTGGTCAGGCTGGCCAGGGTCTTAGTCAGCCTGGTCTGTCAGGAGGATGTCTAGGTCAGACGGGATGACGTCACATGACCCAGAGTGAGTCAAACTGCTGTACAGTTGGCAACCACCCTGCTGCCATGGTTTGCCAAGCTGCCTTTAGGAGCGGCCCACGGGAAATGAAATGTTTGAACACAATATGTGCTGTAAGGCGATGTAATAGAGTAAGTAATAAACGGGTAAGAAAAAGTTGAAGTAATAAGAAGAGTGAGGTTGAGATAAGTTAAGAGGTTGTGCTGAAATGGTTTGTACATATGGAGAGAATGAGTGAGGAGAGGTTGACAAAGAGGATATATGTGTCTGAAGTGGAGGGAACAAGGAGAAGCGGGGAGACCAAGTTGGAGATGGAAGGATGGAGTGAAAAAGATCTTGAATGACTGGGACCTGAAATGCAGGAGGGTAGAAGGTATGCTCGGGATAAAGTAAATTCGAACGATGTTGTGTACAGTAGGCAAGGTGCTCTCAGTGGACTGAACCAGGATATAGGAAGCAACCGGGGTAAATCATGGTAAGGTTTGTGTGGCTTGGCTAGCTCGGGAAACTGCGGACAAGTATGAAGAACAGTCATATATATATATATATATATATATATATATATATATATATATATATATATATATATATATATATATATATATATATATCATTATTGTTTTTATTATTATTATTATTATTATTATTATTATTATTATTATTATTATTATTATTATTATTATTATTATTATACTTAATAGCTGTTTCTCGTGTCAGTGAGGTAACGCTAGGAAACGACGAATGGCCCCTCCATTCATATACACATATAGATACTTAAACGCCCATACACGCACATATACATACATATGCATATACATATCAACATATATACACACATACATACACATACACAGGCATATACATATATACACATGTACATATTCATACTTTCTTACCTTCATCCATTTCTGGTGCTACACCCCAGAGGAAACAGCATCGCTATCCCCCGCTTCACTGAGATAGCGCCAGGAAAACAGACAAAAAGGCCACATTCGTTCACAGTCTCTAGCTGCCATGTGTAATGCATCGACACCACAGTTCCCTATCCACATCCAGGCCAGACAGACCTTTCCATGGTTTACCCCAGACGCTTCATGTGCCCTTACCAGTACTTGTGCTGATCCTCCCTCCTGTTGTCCCTCCATTAATAATAATCATTTCTTTTCATGAATTGTTTTCCTGTATATGGTAAGTAAAGTGTTCCCGTCTTCATGTTAGCCAGGACTAAATTGCTGTGTTTTGTCTTGCAGGTGAGTGTGAGTGCGTTCAGTAGTGCGGATAAACCTACAGTAAGTGTGTGTGCTGACGTTCTTATGTGTACATGGTTAACAGAGCCTTGCTCTGATGGTAGTGCTGCTGTGCTCAGCACCACCTGACTGATCCTGACCACAGAGTCAAGTGAAAGTATTGAAGGTAAGATGGAGACAATAGTTTTTTTGGTGTTGCTAAGTTACGTCAGAGTACATGGGGCCACACAGGCCGAGGATCACCTGAAAAACACTGAAAATGAGCGAGTGACACCGCCAGCGGTGCTCTCTCGTGGTGCCCCGCTGACCCGAAATATTTTACCTGTGTTATCTTGCACCTTCCCCCCCCGTGCCAGAGTGTTATATTCCATAACCTTCAGGTTATGACAGATGATTCTTTTTGGAATGTTGATGTAGAAATCTGATATTGACAACCTATTAAATTCTTATCCATCTGCCATGTCCAAGTTATTTCTCGAAGGTTTAGGTCGATTTATAAAAGCACAACTGTGACAGTGTTGCTCTTCAAGGTCCTCGGTCAAGGCCGCTGGACGAAGGTAGATGTACATATGTTATTTTGGGTAGGTTATCGAACGATAATCTAAACCGGTGAGGAAGGTACCCCTGGTGCGGAGGCTGGTGCCTCAGGGTACACAAGGTATGTCATAACGGAAGCTGATCATCCTGTGTGAGGTAGGAATAAGTCATCAAATGTATGATGACTGTAACACTTGCAGGGAGGCAACAGTACAGTGGTTGTGTCATGCAACAGTACAGTGGTTGTGTCATGCAACAGTACAGTGTCATGACTCAACCTTACGTCATGGCAGGTATTGTTCACTTTCTCATCATCCTGGACTTTTTCTTGTAAGGAAAATCAATGATATAAGAATCACACTTTTGAAATGGTAGGAACAGTACTGGGGTCAGGATGGTAGGAGCAGTACTGGGGTCAGGATGGTAGGAGCAGTACTGGGGTCAGGATGGTAGGAACAGTACTGGGGTCAGGATGGTAGGAGCAGTACTGGGGTCAGGATGGTAGGAGCAGTACTGGGGTCAGGATGGTAGGAGCAGTACTGGGGTCAGGATGGTAGGAGCAGTACTGGGGTCAGGATGGTAGGAGCAGTACTGGGGTCAGGATGGTAGGAGCAGTACTGGGGTCAGGATGGTAGGAGCAGTACTGGGGTCAGGATGGTAGGAGCAGTACTGGGGTCAGGATGGTAGGAGCAGTACTGGGGTCAGGATGGTAGGAGCAGTACTGGGGTCAGGATGGTAGGAGCAGTACTAGGATCGGGGATGCCCTTCACCAATCATAGCCTTGTATTCCTCGTCATCTCTGCTGATGTAAGAGAGTTTGATAATCTGGTGTCAACAGTTGGCAGCTTGGTCATTAATGGATTGCCACGGTTACTATGGTTACCGTCAGGTGAGACACTGTCAACACACGGAGAGGATTACACCTGGACGTGTGTGGTGTATGGCCAGGAAATGTTAGGAACGTTGTGATGTTTGATCGTATGAAGTAACGGCTCCAGGTCTGGTGCTGCCATGCTTCATCCACCTAACGAAAGGCCACCGAGCTCCACACATTATATAGGAGTGCTGGCCCTCAAGGGTTTACCGTTGGCAACTCAGTGGTTCGTCGCTGGTTACTCTTGGCAGCACAAAGTCTTATCAATTCGATATTTACTCTCCAACTACAGACAAACTCCATAATTCTTTGCCCTTTATGTTTGCCCTTTATGTTTGCCCTTTATGTTTGCCCTTTATGTTTGCCCTTGTTGTTTTTTACTTCTTTAGAATCTGTCTTCCTGTAAGAGATTGATCTTCTGTGACTTACAGTATCCTCAGCAGGCTCGATAGATAAATAGACAGGAAAAAGATACATGGATAGATAGGTAGCGAACACTTTACCAAATACCCTTCATATGTGTGTACCGTACAGCCTCCTTACTAGTGTTGTCTTATGTAATCTTCCTCAGCCTGGTCGAGCCTCCTCACCTTCGTGTGTTATTTATGTCTGATCTGTTGATGGTCCGCGCACCGCACGACCAAATGTTTCTTTTGAGCAGGCAAGGCAAGCGGCTCATTAGGTATCAGTTAGCCACGGGTGTACCAGGCTACCGCTGGGGCTACTAGCTGATGTAGCTCCCAGTCCTGGGTCTACAAGGCTACCGCTAGGGCTACTGGTCTGTCAGCTTGAGGGAGTTCATAGTGAATTTAATACCATTATAAAAGAATTTAACAGAGACGGAATTTTGCGCTGCAGTATCAGCTTTTGTGTTCAGGAAATACGAACGAAAACTAGTTTGATATGAAGGAGAAGTTTGACTGTGTTATGACCTTGAATGAGTAGAGGTTGGTCAATATTGTTTGGTCCTCGGTCGCCAGGCTGGTCAGCGAGGTTCTGGCCGAGTCTTGGTGTTTGACCTAGACCGTTTAGCTGGCCAGCAGAAGTTTAGCCAAGTCTTGGTGTGTGTAGCTTCAGCATCGCCCGCTACAACTGTATGCCGTAAATTATGACACTTGTTGACGAATTTTACGTATACCAGAATGAGCCAAGATTTTTTTTCAGCATAATCTAGATTAACTGTGTTATTAATGATATATCTTTATTCATGAAATGAGAAGTACAAGGTAGAAATGAAACAATGTTATTCCTCAAGATGTTATGTAGTGTTAATTGTACCAAGGCAGACGGTGTCTGATGGCGGCCGTGGTCAATATTGACCCACGTCGCTCTTGGGGTAATAATTTCGGGCCTCATGTCGACCGGCTCACGGGGCTTCTCTTGCACTGCCGGATGACCATCTCCCCTCTCGTTTGGGTCTGAGGTCGACCACTCACTAACAGAGGTACGTAAGTCGTTTAGGATATAATTAAGTCGTCTCTTAAACTGGTTTACTCTTGAGGATGGTACAGCGTACGGTCCCCTCTCCCACCTGAACCTGACTCGGTGAAGAGCTAAGTTATATCTCCAGTACAAATACCATATTGGATTCTTTACGTGATCTTATTTTGTAGTTTCTGTGTAGATACATGATAGTCAGATTATAACCGGTCGTCGTTAGTGTAGCGAAAAATGATTAAGTTTTATCTTACGACATATTATCGCAGGATATGCTGAGGATTAACGTTTTGTACCCCGCGTATTTGTATATCGAACTCTAGTAGGTACTAAGATGTTTTCTTGAAGATCTTCTTGTCGTATAGATATCAAAACATGTACATGTTGATATATATATTCAATCGTAATGGATAAATTCTCTTGAAAATTAAGGTTTATTGAAAGTTTTACCTCAAATTTTAGGGCATCACAGAAAACGGATTATCTTATTGATCTGTCCATTTTCTTTGGTGCTGGCATTGGCAGCTATAACTGACGCAAATGCATTCACGAACCTTCAGATTTCACGAATTTTATTTGACAGTTCTGTTTTTCAGATCATAGGAATAGCATTACGTTTTCGCTCAGCTCCCTTAGTCATAAACAGAGAAGAGTGTCATGATCTCATCTCCATAAAGATATACAAATAACTTTTTAGGTTTTCTTTTTAACACTTGATGGGCGTTTTTTGCGTTATTGAGCCACTAGGAACAGACGAAGAAAGGTCACATCCGCTCACATCCATTCTTCAGCTGTCATGTGTAATGCACCGAAACCACAGCTCCCTATCCACATCCAGGCCCCACAGAATCTTTCCATGGTTTACCCCAGACGCTTCACATGCCCTGGTTCAGTCTATTGACAGCGCGTCGACAATAGTATCCAACATTGTTCCAGTATCTTCTATCCCGTGTACGCCTCTCACCCTTCCACATGTTTAGGTCCGATACTCAAAGTCCTCCCCTCCCCCCCCCCCCACACACACACACACACTCCATCCTTCCATTGAGTGAAAAATATTTTGAGCGATCGGGGCCTGAACATGCAGGAGGGTGTGAAAGGCTCGCAAGAGATAGAGTGAATTGGAACGATGTGGTATACCGGGGTCGACGTGCTGTCAGTGGATTGAACCACATGTGAAACGTCTGGGGTAAACCATGGAAAGGTCTGTAGGGCCTGAATGTTGAAAGGTAGCTGTGGTTTGGATGCATTACACATGACAGCTAGAGACTGAGTGTGGACGAATGTGGCTTTTTTGTCTGTTCTTGACGCTGCCTCGCTAGAAGGCGAGGGTGGGGGATGCTATTTCATGTGTGACGGGTTGGCGACAAGAATGGATGAAGGCAGCAAGTATGAATATGTACATGTATATATGTGTATATGTCTGTATGTATATGTTTGTATACGTTGAAATGTATATGTATGTATATGTGCGTGTGTGAGCGTTTGTGTACATACATGTGTATGTGGGTGGGCTGGGTCATTCCTCGTGTTTCCTTGCGCCACCTCGCTAACGCGGGAGACGTCAGTTAAGTATAGTAGATGCTTATATATATATATATATATATATATATATATATATATATATATATATATATATATATATATATACATTATATATATATATATATATATATATATTTTTTTTTTTTGTCGCTGTCTCCCGCGTTTGCGAGGTAGCGCAAGGAAACAGACGAAAGAAATGGCCCAACCCACCCCCATACACATGCCTTGATTCAATCCACTGACAGCACGTCAACCCCGGTATACCACATCGCTCCAATTCACTCTATTTTTTACCCTCCTTTCACCCTCCTGCATGTTCAGGCCCCGATCACACAAAATCTTTTTCACTCCATCTTTCCACCTCCAATTTGGTCTCCTTCTTCTCCTCGTTCCCTCCACCTCCGACACATATATCCTCTTGGTCAATCTTTCCTCACTCATTCTCTCCATGTGCCCAAACCATTTCAAAACACCCTCTTCTGCTCTCTCAACCACGCTCTTTTTATTTCCACACATCTCTCTTACCCTTACATTACTTACTCGATCAAACCACCTCACACCACACATTGTCCTCAAACATCTCATTTCCAGCACATCCATATATATTTATGTGTATATGTATATATATGTATATATATATATGTATATATATATATATATATATATATATATATATATATATATATATATATATATATATATATATATATTATTCCTGGGGATGGGGGGGGACAGAATACTTCCCACGTGTTCCCCGCGTGTCGTGCAAGGCGACTAAAAGGGGAGGGAGCGGGAGGCTGGAAATCCTCCCCTCTCATTATTTTCTTTTAGTTTTCCAAAATAAGGAACAGGGAAGGGGGCCAAGTGAGGATATTCCTTCAAAGGACAAGTCGTCTGTTCTGAACGCTACCTTGCTAACGCGGGAAATTGCGAATAGTTTGAAAAAAAAAAAAAAAAAAAAAAAAATATATATATATATATATATATATATATATATATATATATATATATATATATATATATATATATACATATATATATATATATATATATATATATATATATATATATATATATATATATATATATATATATATACATATATATATATATATATATATATATATATGATACAGCGCTGGTGGCTGATTCATGTGAGAAACTGCAGAAGCTGGTGACTGAGTTTGGTAAAGTGTGTGAAAGAAGAAAGTTAAGAGTAAATGTGAATAAGAGCAAGGTTATTAGGTACAGTAGGGTTGAGGGTCAAGTCAGTTGGGAGGTGAGTTTGAATGGAGAAAAACTGGAGGAAGTGAAGTGTTTTAGATATCTGGGAGTGGATCTGGCAGCGGATGGAACCATGGAAGCGGAAGTGGATCATAGGGTGGGGGAGGGGGCGAAAATTCTGGGAGCCTTGAAGAATGTGTGGAAGTCGAGAACATTATCTCGGAAAGCAAAAATGGGTATGTTTGAAGGAATAGTGGTTCCAACAATGTTGTATGGTTGCGAGGCGTGGGCTATGGATAGAGTTGTGCGCAGGAGGATGGATGTGCTGGAAATGAGATGTTTGAGGACAATGTGTGGTGTGAGGTGGTTTGATCGAGTAAGTAACGTAAGGGTAAGAGAGATGTGTGGAAATAAAAAGAGCGTGGTTGAGAGAGCAGAAGAGGGTGTTTTGAAATGGTTTGGGCACATGGAGAGAATGAGTGAGGAAAGATTGACCAAGAGGATATATGTGTCGGAGGTGGAGGGAACGAGGAGAAGAGGGAGACCAAATTGGAGGTGGAAAGATGGAGTGGAAAAGATTTTGTGTGATCGGGGCCTGAACATGCAGGAGGGTGAAAGGAGGACAAGGAATAGAGTGAATTGGAGCGATGTGGTATACCGGGGTTGACGTGCTGTCAGTGGATTGAATCAAGGCATGTGAAGCGTTTGGGGTAAACCATGGAAAGCTGTGTAGGTATGTATATTTGCGTGTGTGGACGTATGTATATACATGTGTATGGGGGTGGGTTGGGCCATTTCTTTCGTCTGTTTCCTTGCGCTACCTCGCAAACGCGGGAGACAGCGACAAAGCAAAAAAAAAAAGTGTATATATATATATATATATATATATATATATATATATATATATATATATATATATATATATATTTCTTTTTCTTTTAAACTATTCGCCATTTCCCGCGTTAGCGAGGTAGCGTGAAGAACAGAGGACTGGGCCTTTGAGGGAATACCCTCACCTGGCCCAATTCTCTGTTCCTTCTTTTGGAAAATTAAAAAAACCCGAGAGGGGAGGATTTCCAGCCCCCCGCTCCCTCCCCTTTTAGTCGCCTTCTACGACACGCAGGGAATACGTTGGAAGTATTCTTTCTCCCCTATCCCCAGGGATAATATATATATATATATATATATATATATATATATATATATATATATATATATATATATAGTGGTAGATGTGGTGTGGCGTGGCGTGGCGACGGGCGTTGGGTTGATTGTTGCCAATTGTTTCGTGTGATATTGAGAGGAAGACGTTCTCGAGGCGTCGGTAAGACGGAAACGTTGACGTAAGTAACTTTCCTTGGCTCATGCTGGAGGCTTGTGATCGTGGTGAGCATGACGTCATCTACCCGGCCGATCGGAGATGACCCTGCCAGGAGACCAGGCCCCCATCCACCCACCCTCTTGTAAGGTCTCCTACCGCCCCCCTCCTTGTAAGGTCTTCAACTACCCACCTCCTTGTAAGGTCTCCTACCGCCCACCTCCTTGTAAGGTCTTCAACCACCCACCTCCTTGTAAGGTCTTCAACCACCCACCTCCTTGTAAGGTCTTCAACCACCCACCTACTAGTAAGACCATTTGCTCGGGTACAGAGCTACAGTAGTCGTAGCAGCAAAGTTTGGTCCTTGAGTGTTATCATCTTGAGGTGCAGGATCTGGTGAGGACGTACCCTGAGAGGCAGAGAGTACGTCCTCCAGCAGTCCTGCCCGAATTATGGGTCCCAGATTTAGACCAGTAACGTCGTTGTTGCCAGGTGTACATGCCACTCTCTAAGGTAATATCTGTAAACATGATCCATCTAGTTTGTTAGATACCTTATCAATGTATAAAGTCTAACTGACCTAAGTGTCCCCGGTATCTCTTGCCACTGCACCCATGCCACTTAACCCTGACGTTGTTCTCTGGATGTGTTCATCCACCGTCAGATGTTGTGATGATTCTCTTAGCCAGTAGTAAAGTAAAAAAGTTGTGAATAAATTATGATGCGAAGGTTGAGAAGACTGTATGAAATGGTTCCTTTGTGAGTAAGAGGGGCTTTGTACTGCAGTGTATGTCACAACACTAATCCAGTGACGTCACTCTGGTTTTTTGAGCATTATCACAGGTGAAAAATGAAGAAAAAATATGGGTCTCAAACTATATATGTAAACATGTATAAGAGTGAAAGGCGTACAAGGGACAAATTGAATTAGAGGGATGTGGTACACAGGGGTCGACGTGCTGTCAGGTGACTAAACCAGGGTATGTGAGGTAGCCGGGGGAAACCATGACAAGTTGTCTGGGGCGTGGTTGTGGCTTAGATGTACACAGAAGTTGTTAGTTAGTCATGATGGAAATGATATTACAATACAAAGTAATGGAGGAAAATTTATGAAGATGAAGGAGAGGTGTGCATGGCCTGGGGCAGCCAGCCAGTGTTCAGGTCTGGACACAGGCCAGGCAAGATGAGTCGTATGAGTCTGCGTTTCTGTGCTAATATGGAGAACGTACGTTGTCTGTTGTACATTACGGGTTATCACACCACAAGATTAACGTATATTTTCAAGCCTAAGTGCTGGTGCAGCTTAGTCTGACTCGACTTCCATCTCACAGTTATGCCAGTCACGACCCACCGGAGACCGCACCTTACCTGACCTGAGCCTGGTAACCTGGCACAGCTCCACCAAGTTGGTAGGTCCACGGGACGACCTGCGCTGTGGAACAACAGCTGCTGCCCACATCTGAAAGACTTTAGGTGGAGGAAGTTGGCGTGTTAGCTAGGGCGAGGCATCCATCGTGACCAAAATATGTCACAGTCACTTAGTGTGGTGCACAGCCAATCAGTGTTGCGTAGCCATATGTGGTGCACAGCCACTTGCGGTATATAGCCACTTGTTTGTGGTGCACAGCCACTTAGTTTGGTGCATAGTTACTTGGTCTGATGCGCAATCATTTGTTAAGATGCACAGTCGTAGGTGTTTAACACAGCCATAAGGAAAATAAGTAATAACATGTACAGATATTACTGATGATCAGACGTTTCATGATGTTCTCGGGTGAGCGTAGTGTCGTCTGCTCTGTTGTTTACATGATGCCGGATCGGAGGTCGTGTGGGTGACCGTCAGTCCTCCTTAAGTGGTTGATGAAAGAAGTTATCAGTGTATGGTGGGGCAGGATGGCTCTCCTGCAGTACTGTAGTTATACCACAGGTGGATAACTATTTCCTGGAAAGCAATGAAGTCTGAGCCTGAAGCGGATCAGTCATGAAGATGTCCTGTCGGGTTATCTGGAGGATGTTTTAGTTTTCTCATTCTCTTCCACACTTGTGTACAATATTATAGGTTTTACACGACTGGGGTAAGAGATTGTTAACTTTTACCCTAGTGAATAACATCATATACATTATGAAAATGAATTGTTTTGTTTATTCATCTTTTATTAGAACTGATCAGTGGGACGGTGCATGGCCAAGCAGAGGATGATCTCACTGTGTCAATATTTGTGTGGTGCGAGGAGAGAGTGTGTGTGTGTGTGTGTGTGTGTGTGTGTGTGTGTGTGTGTGTTGGGGGGGGGGGGGGTACTTAATATTTACCTGGTCACATTGCCGGTGTTCGTCCTGGTCTCCCGCACAAGTGCTGTTTCATAGCCTTCTTCCCAAGTCTATCAACCACTTGAACATTGTTCTATGCTAGTTTTCCTGCCCTACAGGACAAACCTACGATGAAAACAAGCCAGCTAATAGTGTCATGTCAAAGTAGGAAGTTAATGATGTTTGGTATGATATGATCCGGGATTCTCCTTGACCCAAGGTACTGCCCAGCGTCAGGACCTGCGGCTCAATACATTGTCAATTCAGGGTTTTGAACGCAGCTCTTGACTACTCAGAACCCAGGAGGTTCGTGAGCCGGGGACGCACGTAACTCCAAACGAAAGCCGACAGCTCCGAGGAACCTAACCTGACCTGGCGTCCAAGTTAATCGCTCTGTTAACAGTTAAGGCTGTACAGTTTTAGCTCAAGTATACTGACTGGAAGATCTTTTAGAATTTCACTTTATTTTTCTCTCTTACCAGTAAGTAGTTACTGGTGTCCTCTGTACACTAGCGTCCTCTGTACATTGGTGTCCTCTGTACACTAGCGTCCTCTGTACATTGGTGTCCTCTGTACACTAGCGTCCTCTGTACATTGGTGTCCTCTGTACACTAGCGTCCTATGTACATTGGTGTCCTCTGTACACTAGCGTCCTCTGTACATTGGTGTCCTCTGTACACTAGCGTTCTATGTACATTGGTGTCCTCTGTACACTAGCGTCCTCTGTACATTGGTGTCCTCTGTACACTAGCGTCCTCTGTACATTGGTGTCCTCTGTACAGTAGTGTCCTCTGTCTCTGTACAGTAGTGTCCTCTGTATATTATTCCTGAAGGTGAGTTGTGAATCCATTAGTATGTCGTTCGTTCAACACGTCCTCCACAGTAGACTAACATGTAAGTAGAATACGATCAGATGTTAACCCTGGACTACCGGTAGACTAATGTTTTCACTTTTGTGGTGGCTGGCTATACATGGCGGATGTGACGGGTGTACGCCGGGGTCAGGTATATGGATACTGCCTTAAAAGCCTTGAACATTGACCACTTGTGGCACGATACCCCCGGGTGACACCCATGTGGCACGATACCCCAGGGTGACACCCATGTGGCACGATACCCCAGGGTGACACCCATGTGGCACGATACCCCCGGGTGACACCCATGTGGCACGATACCCCAGGGTGACACCCATGTGGCACGATACCCCAGGGTGACACCCATGTGGCACGATACCCCCGGGTGACACCCATGTGGCACGATACCCCAGGGTGACACCCATGTGGCACGATACCCCCGGGTGACACCCATGTGGCACGATACCCCAGGGTGACACCCATGTGGCACGATACCCCAGGGTGACACCCATGTGGCACGATACCCCAGGGTGACACCCATGTGGCACGATACCCCCGGGTGACACCCATGTGGCACGATACCCCAGGGTGACACCCATGTGGCACGATACCCCCGGGTGACACCCATGTGGCACGATACCCCCGGGTGACACCCATGTGGCACGATACCCCCGGGTGACACTCATGTGGCACGATACCCCAGGGTGACACCCATGTGGCACGATACCCCCGGGTGACACCCATGTGGCACGATACCCCAGGGTGACACCCATGTGGCACGATACCCCAGGGTGACACCCATGTGGCACGATACCCCAGGGTGACACCCATGTGGCACGATACCCCCGGGTGACACCCATGTGGCACGATACCCCAGGGTGACACCCATGTGACACGATACCCCCGGGTGACACCCATGTGGCACGATACCCCAGGGTGACACCCTTGCTACTGTGTTGGTGTGTGGCGCAGGACCCGTGCTGCTGGTGATGGTGTGGCGCAGGACCCGTGCTGCTGGTGATGGTGTGGCGCAGGACCCGTGCTGCTGGTGATGGTGTGGCGCAGGACCCGTGCTGCTGGTGATGGTGTGGCGCGCTAGCTGCTGGAGATGGTGCTGTTAAGCGGAGCACCGGCCTGCATGAATGGCAACATAGATGAACTTCGTTCTTCATCGATCATAAGTTATGTAAAAGTTTATCATATAACGAACAGAATTTGTTCATGGTTTGTACCCCTGGGTGAGTGTAGGTATGGAGGACATGTTCATGATTGGTACCCCTGGGTGAGTGTAGGTATGGAGGACATGTTCATGGTTGGTATCCCTGGGTGAGTGTAGGTATGGAGGACATGTTCATGGTTGGTACCCCTGGGTGAGTGTAGGTATGGAGGACATGTTCATGGTTGGTATCCCTGGGTGAGTGTAGGTATGGAGGACATGTTCATGGTTGGTATCCCTGGGTGAGTGTAGGTATGGAGGACATGTTCATGATTGGTACCCCTGGGTGAGTGTAGGTATGGAGGACATGTTCATGGTTTGTATCCCTAGGTGAGTGTAGGTATGGAGGACATGTTCATGGTTGGTACCCCTGGGTGAGTGTAGGTATGGAGGACATGTTCATGGTTTGTACCCCTGGGTGAGTGTAGGTATGGAGGACATGTTCATGGTTTGTATCCCTAGGTGAGTGTAGGTATGGAGGACATGTTCATGGTTTGTATCCCTGGGTGAGTGTAGGTATGGAGGACATGTTCATGGTTTGTATCCCTGGGTGAGTGTAGGTATGGAGGACATGTTCATGGTTGGTACCCCTGGGTGAGTGTAGGTATGGAGGACATGTTCATGGTTGGTACCCCTGGGTGAGTGTAGGTATGGAGGACATGTTCATGGTTGGTACCCCTGGGTGAGTGTAGGTATGGAGGACATGTTCATGGTTGGTATCCCTGGGTGAGTGTAGGTATGGAGGACATGTTCATGGTTGGTATCCCTGGGTGAGTGTAGGTATGGAGGACATGTTCATGGTTGGTATCCCTGGGTGAGTGTAGGTATGGAGGACATGTTCATGGTTGGTACCCCTGGGTGAGTGTAGGTATGGAGGACATGTTCATGGTTGGTACCCCTGGGTGAGTGTAGGTATGGAGGACATGTTCATGGTTGGTATCCCTGGGTGAGTGTAGGTATGGAGGACATGTTCATGGTTGGTACCCCTGGGTGAGTGTAGGTATGGAGGACATGTTCATGGTTGGTACCCCTGGGTGAGTGTAGGTATGGAGGACATGTTCATGGTTGGTACCCCTGGGTGAGTGTAGGTATGGAGGACATGTTCATGGTTGGTACCCCTGGGTGAGTGTAGGTATGGAGGACATGTTCATGGTTGGTATCCCTGGGTGAGTGTAGGTATGGAGGACATGTTCATGGTTGGTACCCCTGGGTGAGTGTAGGTATGGAGGACATGTTCATGGTTGGTACCCCTGGGTGAGTGTAGGTATGGAGGACATGTTCATGGTTGGTATCCCTGGGTGAGTGTAGGTATGGAGGACATGTTCATGGTTGGTACCCCTGGGTGAGTGTAGGTATGGAGGACATGTTCATGGTTGGTACCCCTGGGTGAGTGTAGGTATGGAGGACATGTTCATGGTTGGTATCCCTGGGTGAGTGTAGGTATGGAGGACATGTTCATGGTTGGTATCCCTGGGTGAGTGTAGGTATGGAGGACATGTTCATGGTTGGTATCCCTGGGTGAGTGTAGGTATGGAGGACATGTTCATGGTTGGTACCCCTGGGTGAGTGTAGGTATGGAGGACATGTTCATGGTTGGTATCCCTGGGTGAGTGTAGGTATGGTCATCTTCGTTGCGGTCGTTCTCGGACACATACCAGGGTAAATAGTCTTCTTTTGGGATTCCTTGACTCAAGTAATTTCTTTTTTTATTTTAGTTGATATTGCGTTGTATTTTGATTATGGAGAGGTGTTCAACAAGTGAGGTTCACATTTCATATAAGTTATGTATGACATTATTATGTTTGGCGGCTCTTACCGAGAGAACCTGAGTCTGTCTGTCTGTCTGTCTGTCTGTCAGTTAGTTCATCAGGTGACAGTCCAGTGTATCCTTGATTGTCATGATCTTGTGTACGTGGCGGAGGGTTGTTGTGAGTATGTGTATGTGTGTGTGTGTGTGTGTGTGTGTGTGTATGTGTATGTGTGTGTATGTGTGTGTGTGTTCACCCACGGTAGGTCGCTCCTGGGTTTGTACCGCCGCCTCATTAGGAGTGTACGATCACCTTGGCCCGCCTGGCGCTCCATCACGACGCTGGGTGGTGGCGTTGGACGTAGTAGGTGTTGTCAGGAAACACTGATTCTGTTTTTATAATGGAATCACAATGACCTTCATAACCCAAACTTGTGTTTCCTCTGTGGTTATAATTTCTGTGTACATTTTTATAAATATGCTCAGTTATGATAACGTATGTTTCGTCTGGTATATGTGTAAGAATGTCGGTGGGTGTGGCCTTTCTTATTCTCCTGGCGTTTCGGCATTTAAAGTTTTCACATTATTCATGTTTCCCTGCTAGACATGTGCGCCATCAGCCTGGGGTCACCTTGCACCTGAGCCGAAGGTGTGGCTGATGCCGTGGTAGATGGGTGGGTCAGCCTCCTCCGCTCCTGGGCCATTGTGGTACGTGGGTGGGTCAGCCTCCGCTCCTGGGCCATTATGGTACGTGGGTGGGTCAGCCTCCTCCGCTCCTGGGCCATTGTGGTACGTGGGTGGGTCAGCCTCCGCTCCTGGGCCATTGTGGTACGTGGGTGGGTCAGCCTCCGCTCCTGGGCCAAAGCTGTGACTTTATACAGCTTGATGACTCTTAGTTCCATGGTAAACAAGTTTATCACAAGCGTGTTATGAAATGTCGTTTAAACTTATTATAAGCAACTCCACATCAATATGTACGCAACGTGTGGATAGCATCAACTTTATGTTTTTTATGTTAATACTTGAGGATAGGGAGACATTGGAGTGACTTGTATCTGTGTTGGCGGCGTCTTTGATGACCGAAAAGTTGTGGTTACATACCGTCTGTTTGTCGTCACAAACATAAGTTATAAATAATAAGAGATACTTCAGTGAAAGCATCGACCACAGCCAGCAAACATGACCAAGAAGAAGAGAATCAAACACAGAGCTGTGTGCTATAGTGACGTTGTCGGCGGTGTGGTCCAGTTGACAGTGCTGGGGAGGAACCCCATCCTGCTGGGAGCAGCTCTAGCCTGCTGGGAGGGACCTCGGCCTGCTAGGGAGGAAAGCGAGGAAAAATTATACTTTGAGAGGAGAGTGAGGTTGGGCGGGAGGAGGAGACTGTGGCCGGGACCGTTGTAGCTGATGATAGACCACAAGTGCGCTGGGTTGGGATAGTAAGACGATGTCAGGAGAGGTTATAAAGGAGAGCGAGGCACACGGAACTCTGATCTCAACATAACTGAAGTAAGAATAATCCTTGATGCTAGACGGCGAGTGCAACTTATAGAACGCTACCTAGGAAATGTGTTTAGCGAGCACAGGAAAGCACAGGTTTCCTTAACTCATCACCAGACGTTGCTTACTATTTCTGGCAGAGCAACACGAATGGCTGACAAGTGGAGACTTTTCCTTAAAACCCTGAGAAGCTCCTCTGTTTGTTTATCTGAAGATGATCCAGAATTCTTAATCAAAGAAGTAGTTAGATTATGTTTTCATTATTGTTGACATAAAACCCTGGACACCTTGTTTTATTTTTCTTAACTTCATCGAAATCTTCACCTGTGAAAAATGAAATCTGATCTGGAGAGCACAGGAACAGCGTTCTCCTGAACACGGCTTTGGCTGGGTCCACATCTGCTGTCTCCCTCTGGTGTGTGGTAAGCAGGCAGCCTTGGTTTATCCTGTTGTGATGCGGAGGCTACACTGGACCTTCACTGGTGTGGCCATCGTGGTAATTGTTAGCTCTGGTCATGTATCAACAGGAACTTATTTGGTCTGGATTATACAACACTTGGTGAAGTAGAAGTGATGCTGAGTTCTGGGGAGCAGTTTTGAGAACCTGGGCGCTGGGTGCCAGGTTTTTAGTGGCGTATTCTGGAGGACATAATGTCTCAGATGATGCAGCTGTATGGTGGTAAATGAATGTTGTAGAGCACTGACACTGTATGGTTGCCGAAGATATACAAACACAGTGGACATGTTACTACGTACACAGAGATGGTACGAAGTCGACCCGAGATACAAGGCAATGTGAACCTCATTACTGTGCCATGCTGGGGTTCCCCTTACTTACTAACTTGACACTTTTCTTCTTATATATATATATATATATATATATATATATATATATATATATATATATATATATATATATATATATATATATATATATCATTGTGACGTCAAAACATGAAGCTCTCATTATAAGTGAAGAAAGTCTGAAACATGTTTAAGTCTGTCATTTTAGTGTAGTTTACATTTCTAGCACATTTGCCTGAGTGAAACTAAAAGAAAAACATGTACAGTGAAGACGAGCAGCAGGAGGGGCGGTCCACGTAGTGGTGGCCGCTAAACATTGTCCTTTCTTACTCCTGAGCGTCTGTGTTGCTCTCACTATGGTAGTTATGGATGACTGTGACGCAGCCATGATGGTCATGGATGACTGTGTTATGCAGCCATGATGGTCATGGATGACTATGTGACGCAGCCATGGTGGTTATGGATGACTGTGTTTAGGTAGCCGTGATGGGCTGGAGGCTAGCTGATTGTGTTGGGTATTCAGAAGAGGTGCAGCCAGACCTGCCCAGCAGTAGCTGGCCGCTTGCCTCCTTCCGCATCGCTATACTGTCTTACCTTCACCTGACATCACACGCCACGTCACAGTCGGTCACATGTGTTTACATAATTCTTTCATGTTGTATGGGAGAAAGATTGATGTATCTGATAATCTTACTCCTACATCATTCTGCTCACCTGTGCCCCTCCACCAGCCTCCTCACCAGCACCTGTACCCCTCCACCAGCCTCCTCACCTGCACCTGTACCCCTCCACCAGCCTCCTCACCAGCACCTGTACCCCTCCACCAGCCTCCTCACCAGCACCTGTACCCCTCCACCAGCCTCCTCACCAGCACCTGTACCCCTCCACCAGCCTCCTCACCTGCACCTGTACCCCTCCACCAGCCTCCTCACCAGCACCTGTACCCCTCCACCAGCCTCCTCACCAGCACCTGTACCCCTCCACCAGCCTCCTCACCAGCACCTGTGCCCCTCCACCAGTCTCCTCACCTGCACCTGTACCCCTCCACCAGTCTCCTCACCTGCACCTGTACCCCTCCACCAGCCTCCTCACCTGCACCTGTACCCCTCCACCAGCCTCCTCACCAGCACCTGTACCCCTCCACCAGCCTCCTCACCAGCACCTGTACCCCTCCACCAGCCTCCTCACCAGCACCTGTACCCCTCCACCAGCCTCCTCACCAGCACCTGTACCCCTCCACCAGCCTCCTCACCTGCACCTGTACCCCTCCACCAGCCTCCTCACCAGCACCTGTACCCCTCCACCACCCTCCTCACCAGCACCTGTACCCCTCCACCAACCTCCTCACCAGCACCTGTACCCCTCCACCAGCCTCCTCACCAGCACCTGTGCCCCTCCACCAGTCTCCTCACCTGCACCTGTACCCCTCCACCAGCCTCCTCACCAGCACCTGTACCCCTCCACCAGCCTCCTCACCTGCACCTGTACCCCTCCACGAGCCTCCTCACCAGCACCTGTACCCCTCCACCAGTCTCCTCACCAGCACCTGTACCCCTCCACCAGCCTCCTCACCTGCACCTGTACCCCTCCACCAGCCTCCTCACCTGCACCTGTACCCCTCCACCAGTCTCCTCACCTGCACCTGTACCCCTCCACCAGCCTCCTCACCAGCACCTGTGCCCCTCCACCAGCCTCTTCACCAGCACCTGTACCCCTCCACCAGCCTCCTCACCTGCACCTGTACCCCTCCACCAGCCTCCTCACCTGCACCTGTACCCCTCCACCAGCCTCCTCATCAGCACCCCTCCACCAGTCTCCTCACCTGCACCTGTGCCCCTCCACCAGTCTCCTCACCTGCACCTGTACCCCTCCACGAGCCTCCTCACCAGCACCCCTCCACCATCTTCCTCACCAGCACTTGCCCTCCTGTACGTCTGTTACTTTGCTAGTTCAACCAACCAGTACCTTTTCCCCAGCACCTCCTCCCTACACCCCACCCCTCATCACTAGCCCCGCCCTACACCCCACCCCTCATCACTAGCCCCGCCCTACACCCCACCCTCATCACTAGCCCCGCCCCACACCACACCTCTCATCACTAGCCCCGCCCCACACCCCACCTCTCATCACCAGTCCCGCCCCACACCCCCACCTCTCATCACCAGTCCCGCCCACACCCCACCTCTCATCACTAGCCCCGCCCCACACCCCACCCATCATCACCAGTCCCGCCCCACACCCCACATTCTTATCACCACACAACACACTTTACCTCAATCTTCTGTCATTGTTTTTCTTATCGTTGTGGCGAGCTTTTCCTCCTACCCAAGACGGGTCCAGTAGCTCTCTCATCTCCTGACGAAGGGAGCGGTCGAACCCACTCACCTTTCAGGGTCGGCTTCTCACCAGGACAACCAAAGTTTGTGGCTCTTCAAGTGGTGGAAGGTGCGGCAGAGAACCATACGTTGCGATGACAAACTGTGGCAACACTGGTTGTCTTGCATCAGTGAGGGAGGTTGTCCGTGTGTGTTGTTATGATGTACCTGCTGCTGCTGCTGCGGCTGTTGAACTATACTGATAAAGATATAAGGACGCGAGCACCCACGTACCCACGACACACACACACACACACACACACACACACACACGTATGAAAACAACTAGCGAGCAAGAGAAGGTCGCCAACAAACCTCCCGCCAGTGACTGTTTTTTTTTCTTGGTGTGGTGTGGGGGGGGGGAAGGGGCAGGCTGGTGTTTGGGATAGATAGTGGAGAGGAATGAGTTAGGGGTGAAGTAAGAGGGACGGAACGAGACAGGAAGAAGGAGGAAAGATGGGAGAGAGAGAGAGAGAGAGAGAGAGAGAGAGAGAGAGAGAGAGAGAGAGAGAGAGAGAGATGGTATCGAGGTAGGGAGAGGTGAGGGTGGGTGGGACGGAGGGAGGGGGAGGGAGACGTTAGGGCAGGTGGGTACAGCAGAGGGAGGGAGGGAGGGAGGGAGGGCGTACCAGATGCCATAAGAGGCTGCCTGTTGACGGCACGCTCCTCACCGTGCTGTGCTGTGCTGCACGAGAGCCCACCCCTCCCTCTCGTAGTGCTAGCTCACTCCTGCTGTACCCATACGGTAATACAGCCTTGGCTGTGGCTTACAGTGTCTTGCGGACACAGGACTATAGTTCTGCACGAGAATATTTGTTCAGTTACACCTGTATAGTTGGGTACAGTGTTGTGGTGGAACAGTTTGTTGTGATTGAACAGTCGTACTACTGAAACATCACCACACTCCGAGCGGAAGAGATTTTCGTGCCTGAACAGTGGTACAGAGCTGGTACAGTGTTACAGTAATGTTACAGTGGATAGTGCTGGGAAAATGGTACAGTTTTGGGACAGTGGTTCGTTGTTAGGACAGTGATACAATGCTGGGACAGTGGTACAGTGCTGGGACAGTGGTACAGTGCTGGGACAGTGGTACAATGTTGGGACAGTGATACAGTGCTGGGACAGTGGTACAGTGCTGGAACAGTGGTGTAGGGTCTTCAAATATTAACGTTCGTTGGTGAAGCTGTGTAGTTATGGTCATGGAGTTGTAAATGTGTCGTTTGGTGGATCAGTGATGTTGTGTTGGAAATTTATAACATGTATGTGTTAGGAACAAGACCGTTGTGGGGAAGTAGTGCCACACTAGGAATTATGTTGCCTCGTTAGGTAATGTTAGGGGGTTAAAGCAACGTACTGTGGGTTAGGATGACCCTACAGTGCTGGGAGAATGTTGTAGTAGTAAGGCAACGTCAGTACTGTTATGATGAGGAGAAATCTAGGTGAGGTGAGGTGGGACGTACCCCTCTGTATGGTACTAGAACACTGCTCTTCTTTGGCATCATTGTCTTGCAACTCCTGCCTGCGATGACATGGGAAGAAATTTTGTCATTAGCGAAGTCTAGCGCGTAGTGTTCACCGCATGAGAGAATATAGTGATGTTAGGACTTGACCAGAGGTCTGTTACCCGTGACAACATTACTGTACTGGGCAGCTGTTGTTAGTGGGCTGAGAGACGGTACAACACCCAGGTGAAGTACAACACCCAGGTATAGTACAACACCTAGGTCTTTTACAGTACCTGGGTCTGATACAACTCCTTCTCGTGAGTTGTGGGCAGGAGCCACAAAAATAGTTTATATATATATATATATATATATATATATATATATATATATATATATATATATATATTCTTCTTTTTTTTGCCGCTGTCTCCCGCGTTTGCGAGGTAGCGCAAGGAAACTGACGAAAGAAATGGCCCAACCCACCCCCATACACATGTATATACATACGTCCACACAAATATACATACCTACACAGCTTTCCATGGTTTACCCCAGACGCTTCACATGCCCTGATTCAATCCACTGACAGCACGTCAACCCCGGTATACCACATCGATCCAATTCACTCTATTCCTCGCCCTCCTTTCACCCTCCTGCATGTTCAGGCCCCGATCACACAAAATCTTTCTCACTCCATCTTTCCACCTCCAATTTGGTCTCCCACTTCTCCTCGTTCCCTCCACCTCCGACACATATATCCTCTTGATCAATCTTTCCTCACTCATTCTCTCCATGTGCCCAAACCATTTCAAGACACCCTCTTCTGCTCTCTCAACCACGCTCTTTTTATTTCCACACATCTCTCTTACCCATACGTTACTTACTCGATCAAACCACCTCACACCACACATTGTCCTCAAACATCTCATTTCCAGCACATCCATCCTCCTGCGCACAACTCTATCCATAGCCCACGCCTCGCAACCATACAACATTGTTGGAACCACTATTCCTTCAAACATACCCATTTTTGCTTTCCGAGATAATGTTCTCGACTTCCACACATTCTTCAAGGCTCCCAGGATTTTCGCCCCCTCCCCCACCCTATGATCCACTTCCGCTTCCATGGTTCCATCCGCTGCCAGATCCACTCCCAGATATCTAAAACACTTTACTTCCTACAGTTTTTCTCCATTCAAACTTACCTCCCAATTGACTTGACCCTCAACCCTACTGTACCTAATAACCTTGTTCTTATTCACATTTACTCTTAACTTTCTTCTTTCTCACACTTTACCGAACTCAGTCACCAGCTTCTGCAGTTTCTCACATGAATCAGCCACCAGCGCTGTATCATCAGCGAACAACAACTGACTCACTTCCCAAGCTCTCTCATCCTCAACAGACTTCATACTTGCCCCTCTTTCCAAAACTCTTGCATTCGCCTCCCTAACAACCCCATCCATAAACAAATTAAACAACCATGGAGACATCACACACCCCTGCCGCAAACCTACATTCACTGAGAACCAATCACTTTCCTCTCTTCCTACACGTACACATGCCTTACATCCTCGATAAAAACTTTTCACTGCTTCTAACAACTTGCCTCCCACACCATATATTCTTAATACCTTCCACAGAGCATCTCTATCAACTCTATTATATGCCTTCTCCAGATCCATAAATGCTACACACAAATCCATTTGCTTTTCTAAGTATTTCTCACATACATTCTTCAAAGCAAACACCTGATCCACACATCGTCTACCACTTCTGAAACCACACTGCTCTTCCCCAATCTGATGCTCTGTACATGCCTTCACCCTCTCAATCAATACCCTCCCATATAATTTACCAGGAATACTTAACAAACTTATACCTCTGTAATTTGAGCACTCACTCTTATCCCCTTTGCCTTTGTACAATGGCACTATGCACGCATTCCGCCAATCCTCAGGCACCTCACCATGAGTCATACATACATTAAATAACCTTACCAACCAGTCAATAATACAGTCACCCCCTTTTTTAATAAATTCCACTGCAATACCATCCAAACCTGCTGCCTTGCCGGCTTTCATCTTCCGCAAAGCTTTTACTACCTCTTCTCTGTTTACCAAATCATTTTCCCTAACCCTCTCACTTTGCACACCACCTCGACCAAAACACCCTATTTCTGCCACTCTGTCATCAAACACATTCAACAAACCTTCAAAATACTCACTCCATCTCCTTCTCACATCACCACTACTTGTTATCACCTCCCCATTTGCGCCCTTCACTGAAGTTCCCATTTGCTCCCTTGTCTTACGCACTTTATTTACCTCCTTCCAGAACATCTTTTTATTCTCCTTAAAATTTAATGATACTCTCTCACCCCAACTCTCATTTGCCCTCTTTTTCACCTCTTGCACCTTTCTCTTGACCTCCTGTCTCTTTCTTTTATACATCTCCCACTCAATTGCATTTTTTCCCTGCAAAAATCGTCCAAATGCCTCTCTCTTCTCTTTCACTAATAATCTTATATATATATATATATATATATATATATATATATATATATATATATATATATATATATATATGTGTGTGTGTGCGTGTGTGTGTGTGTGTGTGTGTGTGTGTGTGTGTGTATGTGTGTGTGTGTGTGTGTGTTAAGAAAGTAGCACCAAAAACAGACAAAAAGACCACATTCGTTCACACTCAGTCTTTAGCTGTCATGTGTAATGCACCGAAACCACAGCTCCCTATCCACATCCAGGCCAGACAGACCTTTCCAGGGTTTACGCCGGATGCTTCACATACCCTGTTTCAGTAAACTGACAGCACGTCGACCCAGGTATACCAAATCGTTTCAGTTTACCCTATCCTGTGCATGCCTTTCACACTTCTTCATTTTCAGGCCCCGATCGCTCAAAGTCTTTTTCACTCCATCCTTCCATCTACAATTTCGTTTCCCCGTTTTCTTTGTTTCCTCCTCTTCTGACATATATCCTCTTTGTCATGCTTTCCTCACTCATTCTCTCCATATGTCCAAACCAATTTTTACACACTTTTCTACTTTCTCAATCACATTCTCTTATTACCACACATTTCTCCCACCCTTTCATTACTTGATCAAACCACCTCACACCACGTATTGTCCTCAAACATTTCATTTCCAACACATCCACTCTCCTCCGCCCAGCCCTATTTATAGCCCATGCCGTGCAACCATATAACATTGTTGGGACTAATATGCCGGCAAACATACCCATTTTTGCTCCCTTATGAATACCCCATGCCCCTTATGTGTTCTCTTAAATGCCACATTACTCACCTTAGCATTTAAATCTCCCATCGCTAATACCCGGTCGCTTACATCGAAACGGCTGACACACTTACTCAGCTGCTCCGAGAACACTTGTCTCTCATGATCTTTTTTCTCATGGCTAGGTGCATAAAGCACTAAACATAACCCATCTCTCGACATCCACTTTCAGTTTTACTCACACTCTCTCACACACTTCCACAACTCCTGCTTCAGGAGTAGTGCTTCTCCTTCCTTAGCTCTTGTCCACTCACCAACCGCTTACTGTATTCTTAAAACATTTCCATACCATTCTTCCCTTTTACTCTTGAGCTTTGTTTCAGTCAAAGACAGAACATCCAGGTTTCTTTACTCGAACATACTACCTGTCTTTCCTCTCTTCTCATCTTGGTTGCATTCACACACATGTAGACACCCAAGAATAAGCCTCCGAGGAGAATGAGCGCTACCTGCTTGGCTCTTTCTTCTGTTCCTTCTTGAAGAAATTGAAATGCAAGAAAGGTGGGGTGGGGGGGTTCAACCCCCTGCTTCCACCTCCTTTAGTATCCCTCTAGGATAAGCAGGGAATACGGAGGTAGAATTTTTTCTTCCCTACCACAAGGATATATATATATATATATATATATATATATATATATATATATATATATATATATATATATATATATATATATATATATATATATATATTATCCCTGGGGATAGGGGTGAAAGAATACTTCCCACGTATTCCCTGCGTGTCGTAGAAGGCGACTAAAAGGAGAGGGAGCGGGTGGCTGGAAATCCTCCCCTCTCGTTTTTTTCTTTCAATTTTCCAAAAGATGGAACAGAGAAATGGGCCGGGTGAGGATATTCCCTCAAAGGCCCAGTCCTCTGTTCTTAACGCTGCCTCGCTAACGCGGGAAATGGCGAATAGTATAAATTATATACATATATATATATATATATATATATATATATATATATATATATATATATATGTGTGTGTGTGTGTGTGTGTGTGTGTGTGTGTGTGTGTGTGTGTGTGTGCGTGTGTGTGTATGTATAAACACTTAAAGAACATAAAAGGAATTTTGTTGAATACACAGAAATATCTTCTATTTTGTTATCGTGCGAACAAACAGAATTTAAGGGAGTGGAAGAGTCTGGTCATGGGTGAGGATGGGACAGAAACACTGGGGGTGGAAGAGTCTGGTCATGGGTGAGGATGGGACAGAAACACTGGGGGTGGAAGAGGCTGGTCATGGGTGAGGATGGGACAGAAACACTGGGGGTGGAAGAGTCTGGTCATGGGTGAGGATGGGACAGAAACACTGGGGGTGGAAGAGTCTGGTCATGGGTGAGGATGGGACAGAAACACTGGGAGTGGAAGAGGCTGGTCATGGGTGAGGATGGGACAGAAACACTGGGAGTGGAAGAGGCTGGTCATGGGTGAGGATGGGACAGAAACACTGGGAGTGGAAGAGGCTGGTCATGGGTGAGGATGGGACAGAAACACTGGGAGTGGAAGAGTCTGGTCATGGGTGAGGATGGGACAGAAACACTGGGAGTGGAAGAGGCTGGTCATGGGTGAGGATGGGACAGAAACACTGGGAGTGGAAGAGTCTGGTCATGGGTGAGGATGGGACAGAAACACTGGGGGTGGAAGAGTCTGGTCATGGGTGAGGATGGGACAGAAACACTGGGAGTGGAAGAGTCTGGTCATGGGGAAGCGTATGCCAGAAAGCTGCTCTTCCTGACGTATGTAGCAAGACTAGTAAGCTTGATGTGCTCATTTGTTATGACTGTGAAGAAACTGAAAGTTTGTTAACTGTTTTAGTGGCATGGGATGGCACTGGAGGCTGGAGGCAGTAAGGGTAGGCTAGAGGGTTGATACCAGATGTAGGTAGTGGTAGCTGGCTCCGGATACGTCGATACAACACTTAAAGGCTCGCTCTGGCGTGTAAGGTTGCGGGAGCGTGTGTGAAAGTGTTGTGGCTGGGGTTTGTATGTAACAGCGGAGACTGAGGTCACCGCCTGACCCAAGTCAATCCTGGTCCTGGAGAGACACAGGTCTTCTCTGCTGCTACTCTCCTCATACTACGACTCCAGGACTGAAGCGTTTATTTACATACCAGTCAAGTAGAATAATGTATGATGATCAGGTAATTTTTCCTTCTTTGTACACCGGTAATGAAGGAATCATTCTCATTACTTTCTAAGATTACTCTCATTCATCAGTTGTGATAGGAAAATATCTTGAACTTTAAAAATATTTTGACGGAAAGTTTCACAACAACAAAGTTGTAGCTCTTCTGTACATTATATATAACGTTCTAATTAATTGTAGTGATGTAGAAATAATAATGTTTCTGCATATCAGGAAATTTTCCTCAAAAGAAAAAAATGGTGTAAATGATCGTGTGTGTGTGTCGGTCCAGCTGGACTGAGGCCTGGACCACGGTATGTTTCCTACAGGTCTGGCAGAACTAGGAGGAGCGGCTTCGTGTGACCTCCACTACTCTCCTTCCTTCTGTGTAGGTCGTTGCGAGGCCTAGTGGAGGCGGCGGGCGAGTTCGTCTGTAACATACTGGCTCTGGTACTAGATAGTCGGTCATATAGTCTGTAAGTTGTCAGTGAACACCCTGCTTATGGCATGAAACAGTTATTGGTAGGGTGACACTGACAATAGTGGAAACGGGTGCATAACATTGGCAGCATTAGCAGGGCAGCGCGTTAGACGCGGCGTGAGAACTGGCTGAGTCCCACCGCTAGACCTTCCGCCTCCTGCAGGGTTCAGCGAGCCGCGATCCTGCTTCACTGAGTACGCCAGAGTCTTGTGTTGATACGTTACTACCTCTGTGTCCGTTGTAATGTTGAGACCACCAGCTTAGGTTGCTGATCTTCACAATAGTGGATCGTGTTTTGTGCATATAAAAAAAAATGTCTATGAGCGGAATTATAATGGGAGAACAATGTATTTTTTCTCACTCTTCCGTAAAACTGGTTTCTCCAGGCTTATGTTACCACCAGACCAGACCGTGTGTGAACCTGCGGCACCCGAGATGTGAACGCTTTATCACATTACTGTACACTTACTACCACACCCAACTACTACACCTGCTCTTATGATGTCCTGTACACTTCCTACCACACGCAACTACTACACCTGTTTATATGATGGCCTGTACACTTACTACCACACCTGTTCATATGATGTATTCCTACGTGGCATTCCTCAGCACACATCATCTTAACACCTCAACCTTCATCTATTCTTTTGCTCTGAGGCTCAACACCGACATCCATACAACAATGTTGAGGCTACTATGTATGTATACGTTCCTCCGATTATAACCTGGAGGCACACATCTTTCCTCACACACTCCTAAGTGCACCCAGAATCTTAATCCTCTCTCCGTGTGACTCACAACGGCCTCCATGCTTCCATCCATTGTCATGTTCACTTCAAACTTCTTTCACACACTCTCCCAAACTCATACACCAGCTTTTGGGGTTTTTCTCTCGAGTCTGCCACTAGAATTGTGTCATCTGCAAACAGCAGCTGACTTTTCCTCCACCCATTCCAACATACCACAGACTCACCTCAGTCCAAGACCGTCCGTCTCATTTACCTTCCTCATCATCACCCGTTCATCACCAGATTGATCAGCCATGACAATATCACGCACCCTTGAAGCAGATCCACCTCTACTTGATGTTTTTCTTTCTTCTGTGCATCAGGATGGTTAGCTCTTGCCTGTCTAAGGACGATAAAGCCCGAATTCTTGCTTGGAGCAAGAAAATGTGGATGCACGTAAGATTTCTAGGTGCATTAATCGCTCAGAACGCATGATCAGGCGACTGCTTCCTGCAACACCTCAGTGCCTCGTCTCTTTCATAGATCAAGATCCTATGGACCCAAAACATGAAGCTGTGCCACTTCCATCCAACCCATACGTCTGCAGATGGTAATCAAGGCCGGGAGGTGACACAATGATAATGTGTGACATCGCATTTGAAAGTGTATGGGGAAATGGACGGAGAGAAAGCTTGTGTTCTTAGATCGAGTCTGAGGAACCAACACGTATACGAGAGAGAAAGGAAAGAGAGTAACCTTGGAGGGGAAACTTGACAGCCATTGTGGGATAGATAAAGAGTCAAAGATAATGACACTGTTTGTGGCTGTGATTCTTACAAGCTTGACAGCGGGTGCAAATTAAAGTAGACAGACGCTGCTGATAACGACGATACAGTGTGTCGCTGCTACTCCTCCCCCTCCCTGGTCACTGCCCACCACCTATCTATACAGGTTGCGTTTGCGACACTTTTCTTACCTGTATGTAGTCACCTTATCCTGGTTTAGCAAGGTAGCGCCAGGTACAGACAAGACCCGGTCCCATTGCTCACATCCAGTCAGTCTGTGATTATTATAATTGATGTTTTTTTCCAGTAGTCTGGAGAAGTCCTCTGTAGTGTGGATCAGAAGCAGGATTGTTCTGGTATGGAGTATATCTCACACATTAGTCTGGAAAGTGACGTATGATGATGTGAATATGTTTGTGTTATAAGGTGGATCAACAGCCACAACTGGAAATGATTGTACTGAGAACCGTGGGAACCACTAGGCCAAGGGGCACACACGTTTGGCTCCCTCTGTGTGTGTTTGTGTGTGTGTGTGTGTGTGTGTGTGTGTGTGTGTGTGTGGTGTGTGTGTGTGTGTGTGTGTGTGTGTGCAAGGTTCCATTATAGCGAGGTCTGTCGTGTCATGAAAATCTTTCACGAAATATATAAACGCTTGGCCGTCGGTAAGGAACGTTTGCTGTAATGAGGATTTAACTTTTTTTTATGTTGTATCCGGTTTCTCCTTTACACACACACACACACACACACACACACACACACACACACACACACACATACGAACTCTCTCTCTCTCTCTCTCTCTCTCTCTCTCTCTCTCTCTCTCTCTCTCTCTCTCTCTCTCTCTCTCTCTCTCTCTCTCTCTCTCTCTCTCTCTCACACACACACACAGATGCCACACGTAACCGCAGCCACCCACCAAGCTACGGCATCTTCGCTTTGTGCTGCCCGACCCTCGCGTCAAGTGCCACGTCTTGTAAGCCTTGCAAATGTTACAGTGAAAAATACTTTTATCATTGTCTTTTGGTACCGAACACTGGAATGGTGTTTGTGCTGCCGTACACTCACCCCCCCACACCTGATGCAAGCTCCGTGAGCCTTTCCAGCCTGTTGGCAGGTCCCAGATCGTGCAGGTTTAAAGTAATGGTCTCTATATGAGTTTTTTGAAAGCATTACGTTATATAATGCTGCTGTATTGATGATGATAAACGTCATGTACTTGGTGAAACCGTAAGATTTCTATGATGTATACCATTGTATGATCAACAGTGACATTAATGTAGCCGTAGCCAGCACTGGGACGTGCACCAAGTACTGGTACATTGGTTGATTTTATAACCTTTTTAAGTTGTGTTTTAGTACCAAAAAGTACCATAAGAATGACGGTGGAAACGAACATGAGTCAGGCGAACGTCTGAATATCATGAAGATAATACCAGAGTCGATGAGGAGGACCTGCTCAGCCCAGTGCCAGCCAGGCAGGGTACAGTGAGTCCGCCAGCGTGCAGGAACGGATCGTATTTCCTGCACATTCTGATGATCGACATTGAGGCAAGTGTAGAGTATCAGTCGGTTTGACGGGACGGTGGTAGGACGGAGGCAGGAGGTGTTGCAGTCAGTGCTGGGCTGGGGAAGGTAGCTAGTTAGGCTGAGAGTCATGACGCCCAGGACAAAGTGATCATTGTGTACAGATTATTTAACACATTTATGGAAGTCATCGGTTTTGTCCTGTTGCCTCTCCGTCTCCAGTGTTCTCTTATAGTCTGATCACGAACAGTCATGGAACAGTAGAGGACCAGCCTTGGAATAGCTGTTGGAGGACTGACGCAAGGTTGGCCGAGTTGACTAACTTGGATATCTTATCAAGGCAAGAGTTAAGCGTTTCTTTGAGCAGTGGTGCCATGATGGGTATTATGCTTTCTCCCGCCAGGCCAGGGTGTTGCGACCTCAGTCATACCGACGCTGGTGAGCACGCAGGACGGGCCACACCTCCCGTCTAGTATGTGCGCCACACTCCCTCCTCACGTCCTACCTTCCCTCTTGACGTTATACGTTCGTTTAACACGTCGGCTGAGCTGTGGTGGGACTGTGGCCACGGGCAAGACGATACGTTATGTGGGTAGTGTTGCCAGTGAACGTAAGGTGTTACTGAGCTAGTGTTGCCGAGGATCATAACATGGTACTCGACTAGTGCTGCCAAGGATCATAACATGATATTTGACTAGTGTTGCCAAGGATCATAACATGATATTTAACTAGTGTTGCCAAGGATCATAACATGATATTTGACTAGTGTTGCCAAGGATCATAACATGGTACTCGACTAGTGCTGCCAAGGATCATAACATGATATTTGACTAGTGTTGCCGAGGATCATAACATGATATTTGACTAGTGTTGCCGAGGGTCATAACATGATATTTGACTTAGTGTTGCCGAGGGTCATAACATGATATTTGACTTAGTGTTGCCGAGGATCGTAGTGTTACTGGACAACTTGCTAGTGGTTGGTTCCTGCTGGGGACGTTCCCGAAGCTCCCCTGGTAGAGGACCATTGTTGATCACATCTGGCCTCCTGTGTAACAGTTCGTGAACGTCGCCTTGCGTTGGTACAATGGTCATATGTCACACATGAAATACGTCATCTGTTGATCATGTGTATAGATGTATCAGTTAGTGAATGTGAATGTAAGTTATGTCATTTAGTCAAAGCGGGAGGAAGTACTTCAAAAGAAAGCATTAGTTGCAAGGATGTGGACCACGTTGTATTGAATCTGGTGTCACGTTCTTCCCTTTAACACCCTGAAATAAAGTTATACGTCTGGCATCTCAAAATAGAATCTTGTATCGGTGTAAGTTGTGGTAGAGTCCTTACTAGACTGACGGTAAAGCACAATGAAGGTATATATATATATATATATATATATATATATATATATATATATATATATATATATATATATATATATATATATATATATATATATTAAGAATACTTCCCACATATTCCCTGCGTGTCGTAGAAGGCGACTAAAAGGGGAGGGAGCGGGGGGCTGGAAATCCTCCCCTCTCGTTTTTTTTTTTTTTTTAATTTTCCAAAAGAAGGAACAGAGAATTGGGCCAGGTGAGGGTCTTCCCTCAAAGGCCCAGTCCTCTGTTCTTAATGCTACCTCGCTAACGCGGGAAATGGCGAATAGTTTAAAAGAAAGAAATATATATATATATATATATATATATATATATATATATATATATATATATATATATATATATATATATATATATATATATATATATTCCATTGTTTGCTTTTACCTTGTCGGCGGTTTGAAGAACAGCGAAGTTGTTGTGGTATATCATTGCCAGACTGTGTGGTGTTGGCCCCAGTGTAGGTGGTGGTGTGTGGTGTTGGCCCTAGTGTAGGTGGTGTTGTGTGGTGTTGGCCCCAGTGTAGGTGGTGTTGTGTGGTGTTGGCCCCAGTGTAGGTGGTGTTGTGTGGTGTTGGCCCTAGTGTAGGTGGTGTTGTGTGGTGTTGGCCCCAGTGTAGGTGGTGGTGTGTGGTGTTGGCCCTAGTGTAGGTGGTGTTGTGTGGTGTTAGCCCCAGTGTAGGTGGTGGTGTGTTGTGGTGGCCCCAGTGTAGGTGGTGTTGTGTGGTGTTTGCCCCAGTGTAGGTGGTGTTGTGTGGTGTTGGCCTCAGTGTAGGTGGTGTTGTGTGGTGTTGGCCCTAGTGTAGGTGGTGTTGTGTGGTGGTGGCCCCAGTGTAGGTGGTGTTGTGTGGTGGTAGCCCCAGTGTAGGTGGTGTTGTGTGGTGTTAGCCCCAGTGTAGGTGATGGTGTGTGGTGGTGGCCCCAGTGTAGGTGGTGTTGTGTGGTGTTGGCCCCAGTGTAGGTGGTGTTGTGTGGTGTTGGCCCTAGTGTAGGTGGTGTTGTGTGGTGTTAGCCCCAGTGTAGGTGGTATTGTGTGGTGTTGGGCCCAGTGTAGGTGGTGTCGTGTGGTGTTGGGCCCAGTGTAGGTGGTGTTGCGTGGTGGTGGCCCCAGTGTAGATAGGGGTAACATCGCACAGGTTCTGGTGTAGGGGTAATATAGTGGTGGTGCCGGCGTGGGAGTCTGGTTGACAGAGTTTGAGGGTGACTGCCCAGTATGCGGTGTGGTGGTGGTGCCAACCTACGCCGCTGACTTGGTTAGGTTTCTCTGTGATTGTGTACCGACCAATTCAATTGTTTATTGATCAGTAAAATTGTTTACTGATCAGTGTAATTGTTTACTGATTAATGTAATTATTTACTGATCAGTGTAATTGTTTACTGTTCATAGTAATTGTTTGCTGATCAGTAAATTCCGTGGAACTTTTTCAGAATTACTGATAATGATAACAAGGACATAGTTTATGAGCTACATGCTTTTCCATAAGTAAAGGAAACAGACAGAATATGAAGAAAAAGAAGACACGGATTATATACTGATAAGAGGGAAATCTTAAGTAATGGCAACACAGATATTATATATCTAACGCCGGAAGTGAAGCAGGGGCGAGAGTGGAGGCTGGGCATGAGGGAGGATGGGCTGTCGTCACTGCATTACAAAAGCTGACCTCCAGAATTAGTCTTACATCACAGGATGGATTCCTCAACTCTCTTTTCAACATCTTACGACTCCGTCACCTCGTGTCCCGTAGGTTTGCAAGAAGTCAAACTTGAATTTCATTGCTATACGGAGGACAGACCGGACTACAGTCCTGTTAACGATGCCAGGCACTTCAGGAAAAGGACCAGACCGCTTAGAAGACCGTCGTTGGCCAGAGGCCATTCCTCAAGAGGGAATGGGGAGGATGTGCACAGAGAAGTTCTTAAGACGGCGTCAAGGATTATGGTACGTAAAAACCAGGCTTGGTTAAGCC
This sequence comes from Panulirus ornatus, assembly GCF_036320965.1. NCBI lineage: Eukaryota > Metazoa > Arthropoda > Malacostraca > Decapoda > Palinuridae > Panulirus > Panulirus ornatus. The sequence continues at coordinate 30,065,683 of NC_092271.1, read as the reverse complement.
GGGAAGACCTGGTAACGAACGAACTCGATGACCTGTCTCCACACACCTTTCCCAGACGTCATCCCTGGTTAGGAACAATACCAGATGGAGAGCCAGCCACTATCACCTGTAGCAGCTCCCAGGAGGGACTCGACGACCGTTCTGTTCCCATCATCCCATCTTTAGCCCAGGAATCATCCTCGTCATCTTCATCTACCGTCACTCAGGAGCTTTGGACTGAGACCCATAACAGCTCTTCTTTACAAGTAAACTCCACATCTTCAGGAACCTCGACACCTTCCTCAGATGTGACATTGAGTCCAATCACATCGGCTGGGGCATTATGTATACCCACAGTGTCGAGGTCCTCAGATGGACGTAGCACTAGTCCTTCTCCATCATTTATAATGTGTCGAGGGGATTCTGTTGATGGCCTGTTCATTTCATCCCCACCAAAGTGTATTTCTCCAGCGGAAGTCTCAGAGGATTCCTCATCCCCCACCGTCTCGCAACAGAGTCCATTTCGTCGTCAGTTGTTCAAGTCACTGATGACACGTCAGTCCGCCCTGGTGTCGCGCGTTACGCAGCATTCTTGTAAACTCCTGGAGACCCTGGCGGCCGTGGCCTCTGCGGACTTACATTATGAGTCTCGCCATGCGTCCGGGTCTGCGCCGCTGCATGACAGTTCAAGCTCCATCTCGTCTGGTGAGTTTGTTGAAGCATCATCTGTATGCTACACAATGAATGAAGACACCTGTAGAGGACGAGCCTCGAAATTATACCCTAAAGTTCATTTTGTTGGGAATGATCTCGAGGACTTCAGCGATCCGGTCCTGGCGAGGGAGCTGAGAGCCTCCCGCCTTAGGATGGCAGAGCAAGTGTCTGTGTGCGACTCAGGAGTAAGCATGGACACCGACGACGACCAGCGATCTCTCTCCAGGGACTCACTGTCCATGTACAGCGAGGGCAGCGAAGGAACCATGGAAGATGAACAAGGTAAGACCTCTGGTAAATGCTTTGAAAAAAAAATCCTTTTATACTATTTAGTTACCATTTTCCTCCTGTGTCTGACGTGTTCATTGATCGTAATTAAGAGAATCACACAAAGGCTTAGTGAACTGCCAGAATCTTATCAACCAATATTATGCTTTCAAAATCAGCTGAAATTTTAAAAGTCTTCTCACCGAGCGATATCCTATCTGTTAACATTGATGATATCATATCTCATGTTGGTTCATACTTTTATAAGTTATTCCCTAGGATCATAGCGAGACATGAAGCGTGTAACACAAGTGTGTGTGCCTAGAATCGCAACGATATATAAGATTGCTTAGAAAATTGAATAACTCGTACGTACACTAATAAAACAAATATCCAAACATATAGAGACGCTTAATGTACGTTGTTACTAAAGATGTGGTGTTTCTTGCTGATGAAAAAATCTTTGGAACTGCTGTGCAAGCAGTTTGCACAATTCTTAGGTCTGCTGGGTGGGTCAGTGTAGCCGCTCGGGATGCGGGACAAGAAGATAAGGGAACCAGACAGTGCACCACAAGACTTGACAGGAGTCCGATGTGAAATGAATTATTTTTTGGCCACGTTTTACCTTTAACGTTTTCTGTTGTGGGTTTGATGATAGTAGTAGACGATGTCCAGTAGATGTGAGCGGCCATGTTGGAGAGATAACGACGTCTAGTCACGGTGCCAGAGGTACTCTTGTTTACTGCTAGTGGCGTACACTCCAACAATATTAGAATTTTGACGTTTGCCCTGTTGTCCTGTTGTGAGCCGTTTAACAGGCTTCAGATTGTGAGCCGTTAAACAGACTTCAGGTTGTGAAACGTTTAACAGGCTTCAGATTGTGAGCCGTTAAACAGACTTCAGGTTGTGAAACGTTTAACAGGCTTCAGGTTGTGAGCCGTTAAACAGACTTCAGGTTGTGAAACGTTTAACAGGCTTCAGATTGTGAGCCGTTAAACAGACTTCAGGTTGTGAAACGTTTAACAGGCTTCAGATTGTGAGCCGTTAAACAGACTTCAGGTTGTGAAACGTTTAACAGGCTTCAGGTTGTGAGCCGTTAAACAGACTTCAGGTTGTGAAACGTTTAACAGGCTTCAGATTGTGAGTATTAAATTTGCTTCAGGTTTTGAGCCGTTTATTAGCCTTCAGGTTTTCTTTCTACTCTAGAAGATAAATACTAAATGATGGTAATAGTTCTTCACAATTGTACCCACATTTTAATTCTGTTGTAAGTTGTGAGCTTTGAAATCTTGGATTGAAGGTCACACATGTCAAGATTATCAATGAGCAAAGTCGGCAGGTTCCTAGGCTGGCCCACGGTAGCCAGAGCTTCCCATAATGTGTCACCTGAGTTATACTGAGCGTGTCCCTGGCCAGCGACGGCTGACATACTGATAGAATTAATGAGGACTCGCGAGGATGAAAGTTGGTGATCAAGGACCATTATAACCTGCAGTATGTTATCGAGGACCAGGATGACCTGCAGTATGTTATCGAGACCAGGATGACCTGCAGTATGTTATCGAGGACCAGGATGACCTGCAGTATTTTATCGAGGACCACTCAAGGTCCAGAAGGTTATCATATTTGTTCTTATATAGAAGTGAATACGAAGTAACCCGTGGAAAGTTCAGAGATATTTGTACTAAAATGAAAAAGCTTTATGTGTTTAGAAACAACACAAATCCTTGTTAGTGACTTAGGAGTGACCCAAGTCAGATGCAGTGACTGAGCTTACGTGTTGTGCTCAGCTCCTGCTGTTGGCTGGCGATTGTTCATGTCCACTTCTTTCGAAATGATCATCTATTAAAGCTTCGCGTCACCTACCTCTGCCGCCCGTCTAGACTTCCGTCTACCTGACATTTGTCCGTCCGTCCGACGTGGACAGTTGGAGCAGTGACGTCACTCGGATGATAAGATGAATTTGGATTTGTCTCACAATGGACACGAGGACTGATGGCGAGAAGGACTTGCTAGTTAAACGTGGAAGATATTATAGCCTTATCCAGTAGCAGTATAGAATCATATAGTACCATTATAGTGCCATATAGTGGCATTATTTCCTTGTGTTCTACCTTATTTGACAGCGTAACGGAATCATGTGTTAGTTTTATAGTCTGCTGCACAAGCAGTATAGACTTAAGTATCCGTATGTGGCATCATTGTGTGCTCGTATGTTAGCACAATTACCTTATGTCATAATGCTCTAGGCTCATGTGCCAGCACTATAGGTCCACGTGATAGGACTATGGCCTCTTGTATTGCATTATGTCATCGTATGATTGTATGGCGACCTTGTATTGTAGGATATATTCTGTCTCGTGCCACTAGTCATTAGGATGTCTGGCATCACCTGATGTATATTTCTCTTACGAGTTGTGGGCAGTTATCCTTGTGGTGTGCCCGCCTCGCACTCCACAGTCACATGATGACCCAAGGTTACATCATGTGAGCAACTGACTGTACACGGACCTTGAAGTGTTCCTTTTCCCCATAATTCCTATAACTGTAATATGGTATCCGTGGTGATAACTTGTAATATCGTATCCGTGGTGATAACTGTAATATGTTATCCGTGGTGATAACTGTAATATGGTATCCGTGGTGATAACTGTAATATCGTATCCGTGGTGATAACTGTAATATGGTATCCGTGGTGATAACTGTAATATGGTATCCGTGGTGATAACTGTAATATGGTATCCGTGGTGATAATTGTAATATGGTATCCGTGGTGATAATTGTAATACGGTATCCGTGGTGATAACTGTAATATGGTATCCGTGGTGATAACTGTAATATGGTATCCGTGGTGATAACTGTAATATGGTATCCGTGGTGATAACTGTAATATCGTATCCGTGGTGATAACTGTAATATGGTATCCGTGGTGATAACTGTAATATGGTATCCGTGGTGATAACTGTAATATGGTATCCGTGGTGATAACTGTAATATCGTATCCGTGGTGATAACTGTAATATGGTATCCGTGGTGATAACTGTAATATCGTATCCGTGGTGATAACTGTAATATGGTATCCGTGGTGATAACTGTAATATGGTATCCGTGGTGATAACTGTAATATGGTATCCGTGGTGATAATTGTAATACGGTATCCGTGGTGATAATTGTAATACGGTATCCGTGGTGATAATTGTAATACGGTATCCGTGGTGATAACTGTAATATGGTATCCGTGGTGATAATTGTAATACGGTATCCGTGGTGATAACTGTAATATGGTATCCGTGGTGATAATTGTAATACGGTATCCGTGGTGATAATTGTAATACGGTATCCGTGGTGATAATTGTAATACGGTATCCGTGGTGATAATTGTAATACGGTATCCGTGGTGATAACTGTAATATGGTATCCGTGGTGATAATTGTAATACGGTATCCGTGGTGATAACTGTAATATGGTATCCGTGGTGATAATTGTAATACGGTATCCGTGGTGATAATTGTAATACGGTATCCGTGGTGATAATTGTAATACGGTATCCGTGGTGATAACTGTAATATGGTATCCGTGGTGATAACTGTAATATGGTATCCGTGGTGATAACTGTAATATGGTATCCGTGGTGATAATTGTAATACGGTATCCGTGGTGATAATTGTAATACGGTATCCGTGGTGATAATTGTAATACGGTATCCGTGGTGATAATTGTAATACGGTATCCGTGGTGATAACTGTAATATGGTATCCGTGGTGATAATTGTAATACGGTATCCGTGGTGATAACTGTAATATGGTATCCGTGGTGATAATTGTAATACGGTATCCGTGGTGATAATTGTAATACGGTATCCGTGGTGATAATTGTAATACGGTATCCGTGGTGATAATTGTAATACGGTATCCGTGGTGATAACTGTAATATGGTATCCGTGGTGATAATTGTAATACGGTATCCGTGGTGATAACTGTAATATGGTATCCGTGGTGATAATTGTAATACGGTATCCGTGGTGATAATTGTAATACGGTATCCGTGGTGATAATTGTAATACGGTATCCGTGGTGATAACTGTAATATGGTATCCGTGGTGATAATTGTAATACGGTATCCGTGGTGATAACTGTAATATGGTATCCGTGGTGATAATTTTCTACGAACTAATGTAACAAATGGTTTGGCATATATATGAAGGAACACAGAGAGTATAATTGTAACAGAAAACATGGGACTGGAGAGTGAAGAGCGTGGATGTTAGTGAGACAATTGTTTACACAAATGAGAAGGTGAAGGTTACTGTATAATCCTCTTATTGTTGTTGACATCCGCAGTGAGTGGTCTGTGTTTGCTTACATTATGATCAGGTCTAAACCCTCACATGGAGCTACTCGCTCATACCAGCAACAAAATACTGTGTTGCACTAGATGGTGAGGACCAGGAGAATATTTGAGTCATCTGAGAAGTACATACATACAGTAGACCACCAGGTGACGATGACGCTGAATGTGGCAACCCCACAAGCTACACCCAACCTTCCCCTACCTTGGGTTGTCCTCAGTTAGCTCTCGTGCGCTACCTCACTGTAGTAGATGTCACCCGCTGGTATTCCCGACCTGCCAGGTACAACTATGTACAAGACGATACTGATTACATGTAGGACGGTTGGAGATGATGGTAGTAGTAGAAGTGTATCACTGGAGGCGGGAACTGCCCTCACGTTACTGTACAGTGGCAGTAGAGACTAGTGTAGTGGGGGAAGGTATTATCATCAGTGGAACTGTACTCACGGTGAGGGACAGCGTCCGTACATTCCTTAAGTAAACTAAATTTTTCCTTAACGTGAGGCGTCATCGGAGACCTCACATTGCAAATGTTTGAAACTATATCGTTATCTTGACGTAAGATTACAAACCATATTGTTATCTTGACGTAAGATTACGACAAACCATATTGTTAGCTTCACGTAAGATTACGACAAACCATTTTGTTATCTTGACGTAAGATTACGACAAACCATATTGTTATCTTGACATAAGATTACGACAAACCATATTGTTATCTTGACGTAAGATTACGACAAACCATATTGTTATCTTGACATAAGATTACGACAAACCATATTGTTATCTTCACGTAAGATTACGACAAACCATATTGTTATCTTCACGTAAGATTACGACAAACCATATTGTTATCTTCACGTAAGATTACGACAAACCATATTGTTATCTTCACGTAAGATTACGACAAACCATATTGTTATCTTCACGTAAGATTACGACAAACCATATTGTTATCTTCACGTAAGATTACGACAAACCATATTGTTATCTTGACGTAAGATTACGACAAACCATATTGTTATCTTCACGTCAGATTACGACAAACCATATTGTTATCTTGACGTAAGATTACGACAAACCATATTGTTATCTTCACGTAAGATTACGACAAACCATATTGTTATCTTGACGTAAGATTACGACAAACCATATTGTTATCTTCACGTAAGATTAAGACAAACCATATTGTTATCTTCACGTAAGATTACGACAAACCATATTGTTATCTTCACGTAAGATTACGACAAACCATATTGTTATCTTGACGTAAGATTACGACAAACCATATTGTTAGCTTCACGTAAGATTAAGACAAACCATATTGTTATCTTCACGTAAGATTACGACAAACCATATTGTTATCTTCACGTAAGATTACGACAAACCATATTGTTATCTTCACGTAAGATTACGACAAACCATATTGTTATCTTGACGTAAGATTACGACAAACCTTATTGTTATCTTCACGTAAGATTACGACAAACCATATTGTTATCTTGACGTAAGATTAGGACAAACCATATTGTTATCTTCACGTAAGATTACGACAAACCATATTGTTATCTTGACGTAAGATTAGGACAAACCATATTGTTATCTTCACGTAAGATTAGGACAAACCATATTGTTATCTTCACGTAAGATTAGGACAAACCATATTGTTATCTTCACGTAAGATTAGGACAAACCATATTGTTATCTTCACGTAAGATTACGACAAGCCATATTGTTATCTTCACGTAAGATTAGGACAAACCATATTGTTATCTTCACGTAAGATTAGGACAAACCATATTGTTATCTTCACGTAAGATTAGGACAAACCATATTGTTATCTTGACGTAAGATTACGACAAACCATATTGTTATCTTGACGTAAGATTACGACAAACCATATTGTTATCTTGACGTAAGATTACGACAAACCATATTGTTATCTTGACGTAAGATTAGGACAAACCATATTGTTATCTTGACGTAAGATTAGGACAAACCATATTGTTATCTTGACGTAAGATTACGACAAACCATATTGTTATCTTCACGTAAGATTAGGACAAACCATATTGTTATCTTGACGTAAGATTAGGACAAACCATATTGTTATCTTCACGTAAGATTAGGACAAACCATATTGTTATCTTCACGTAAGATTAAGACAAACCATATTGTTATCTTCACGTAAGATTAAGACAAACCATATTGTTATCTTCACGAAAGATTAGGACAAACCATATTGTTATCTTCACGTAAGATTACGACAAACCATATTGTTATCTTCACGTAAGATTAGGACAAACCATATTGTTATCTTCACGTAAGATTAGGACAAACCATATTGTTATCTTCACGTAAGATTAGGACAAACCATATTGTTATCTTCACGTAAGATTACGACAAGCCATATTGTTATCTTCACGTAAGATTAGGACAAACCATATTGTTATCTTCACGTAAGATTAGGACAAACCATATTGTTATCTTCACGTAAGATTAGGACAAACCATATTGTTATCTTGACGTAAGATTACGACAAACCATATTGTTATCTTGACGTAAGATTACGACAAACCATATTGTTATCTTGACGTAAGATTAGGACAAACCATATTGTTATCTTGACGTAAGATTAGGACAAACCATATTGTTATCTTGACGTAAGATTAGGACAAACCATATTGTTATCTTGACGTAAGATTACGACAAACCATATTGTTATCTTCACGTAAGATTAGGACAAACCATATTGTTATCTTGACGTAAGATTAGGACAAACCATATTGTTATCTTGACGTAAGATTAGGACAAACCATATTGTTATCTTCACGTAAGATTAAGACAAACCATATTGTTATCTTCACGAAAGATTAAGACAAACCATATTGTTATCTTCACGAAAGATTAGGACAAACCATATTGTTATCTTCACGTAAGATTACGACAAACCATATTGTTATCTTCACGTAAGATTAGGACAAACCATATTGTTATCTTCACGTAAGATTAGGACAAACCATGTTGTTATCTTCACGTAAGATTAGGACAAACCATATTGTTATCTTCACGTAAGATTAGGACAAACCATATTGTTATCTTCACGTAAGATTACGATAAACCATATTGTTATCTTCACGTAAGATTAGGACAAACCATATTGTTATCTTCACGTAAGATTAGGACAAAATGAAATAATTCATGAAATGAATTTTTTAATTTTGTTTTTGAATATGATTTGTGTTTCCTCAAGAAGACCAAGTATTATAACAGTTTGGTAATTTTATTTACATTATATTTTTTAAGTATTATCTACTGTATGATATTATATGGATATAGTTGGTGTAGTCTTGTGTCACGTGACTCACCCCATCCTAGCCCTACGGATAAATCTTTGTTTTGATGCACTAATCAACACCATGCTTATTATAGCCTTAGTGTTGTGTTGCACTACAGGGGATTTGAGGTCTGTTGGCCATCTGAAGTCTCGTTGCTACAGCGGTCCACACACTGACCTGCTATATGTAGGCCATGTGAAACCTTGCTGCTTCAGTGGTCTGTGCGTCGGGTGCCTGAAGCCTTGGAGCTTCATTGGTCAAACACATGGTCTGCGTGTCGGGTGTCTGAAGCCACGGAACATAGTCGTCATTGTATAGTCTGTATGTCGGGTGTCTGAAGCTTCGGTGCTTCACTGGTGAAGGCAGTCGTCCATCGTGGTGATGCAGAGTCATGAGGTTCGAGTCACTTATAGATGGTACCAGCAATAACAGACGATGTCAGCAGTGACAGATGGTTCCAGTAGTGACAGATGGTCCTAGCAGTGACAGGTGTTGGTGATGAGGCTTTGCCAAACATTGCTTTTGATGAATATTGTTTAGGCGACGGTCAACCCCAGAGGAATATCAACACAGGGATTGCCAAAGTACGAAAGTGACTACTCGTCTCTTGCAGGATGGTGTGTGTGTGTGTGTGTGTGTAGCCAGGACTGTGCATGGTAGTCCTGCAGGACTTTCTGGGTACATCGGTCAGAACGCACTGCCAGACACGGTTCAGGAAGTGAATGTTTACGTAGACTTGTTTATCTGGCATAAGTCACTCCCGGATGCACGTACGAGACTAGGAAAACTTTTGCGCATGGCATAGAATGCTGAGTTGTGTGGTGCATTGTGTTGTATATCTTGAAGTAACCGGAGTGTTAACAACTGTTTTATTACTGTCCAAAGTATTCTTAAACATACTCAGTAAGCTTCCAGAATGCTGACACATATTTTAGAATGATTTTACTCAATTTTATTGAATATGTTGGAATGTGATAAGGGCATCTTGGATGTAGAGATTGACATATTTATTTTCAGGTCATATTAGCAGGCTTATCTAGACCAGGTCAACCGCGTAACCTGTGATTTCTTTTTCTCTACACAAGTTGAGGAATCTTGACAATCCTCTGATTACGTCAGAGTAAACTGTTAACTGAGATGGTTACCTACAAAAAAAAAAAAAGAAAAAAGTCTATCCGGGAGATCATACCATCCAGACTGCCGAACTTCTTACATTTTTCAAAGGTGCAGGGAAAACCAAAGCTAGAGACAGATAAACACATATACTTCCCTCACCAGTGTGTGTTATTACTTATTTGTGCTACTGAAGAAGGGAGTTTTACACTCGTGAGGCCTCATGTACATGAATGAATGTGTGTGTGTGTGTGTGTGTGTGTGTGTGTGTGTGTGTGTGTACTTTTGTTTACAGACATGTGGATGGCGAGTGACAACATGGTAAGGTTATTGGTGATATCACGACTGGACTGCTAGTGACATCATGTCAGGGCTGGTGATAACTTCATAGCAGGACACATGGTGACATCAGGACTGGTGATGGCGTTACAGCAGGGCTGGACTGATGATGACATATGGCAGGGCTGTTGGTGACATCATGACACGACTGATGGTGACATAAGGAGCGTAGTGACATTATGGCAGGACTGGTGGTGACATGGTGAGGTTGGATCAGCTACAGTGTAGCAAGGAGGATGGCGGGTCGGACGCCCAGCAAACTGCCCACCTGAGCCTCAGCACGTAAACACTGCGTCTCACTGCTTGTTCTGACCTTCGGCTTCATCTACCAATTCGTCATGGTTAACACGCGTTTTGAAGTGTACCTTAACGTGACAGAGAATTAAGACTGGGACTTACTCTCTGATACAACCGCTCGTTTTTACTCCATTCTAAATTACGAAGGACAATTTTTGATAGGTATCTTGACGCATGTGTACGTGATCGGATATTTGTGATCTTTATATGGATGTCGGTAATGATCGCATCCAGACCCTCTAACGACCACGCGAGTGTATGAATACGTTACCGCAGGTGCGTTGTTTCCCCCCGCCAGTCTGTACCTTAGTGGCTCCTTCTGGTTCCTCTGAACAATTTGTTTTTGAGGAGCACCTCTTGTGTCATCCTCAGAAGAAGAAACAATTGTAAACGCTGCTCATCGACCATTAGTCTCCTCCACAGTAGTCACGATGGCTTCACGAGCCTCGTTTAGGTGGTGATGATGCTTGTAACATGCTCGCTTCGTTGGGGGATCAGTGGCAGAACTTTCCTCTAAGATGAAGCAGTCACTTTCGTGACCTTACTTTACCTACAGATTCTTCTCACTTATATTACGTTGGACAGAACAATGTACGGCGACGCCAAGAAGTTTCCGTAGCATTAGTTCAGCCCTTTAATATCCACTGGAAAGTTCATCTCATATATGTTCAGCTTTATACCCTCTGCAGAACAGCTCCACGTGTGTCCTGTCAATAACAGAAATTCATGCCTCTTATCCTGAAAGGATTGAAATTTTTTGATTCTAGTAAGACATCGATGATAAGTGCTTCTATTCTTATATTTCGAGCAACTAATAATTCACACTTTTGAAAACTGATGATGGAACAAGTTGTGATCTTTGACATTATCATGTATGGACAGTATATCTTACCTTGTCTCGGGTCAGTGTTTTGCTGTATGTCGGGTAAGATTTGGCTATTGCTTCACAACTCGCTAGACTTCGGCTAGTTCTTGACGATTTGCTGTGAGTGTGTTGAGTGGGGGTTTGATTTACGATTATCTGTGTTGGATTGGGTTCAGCTAAGGCTTCACGACCCGCTAGGTTTGTGTCGGGTGGGATTCAGTTGCTGCTTCACGACCCGATGGCAATGTGTCGGTTGGGGTTTGGCTGCTGCTTAACGACCCGCTGGTAGTGTGTCGGTTGGGGTTCGGCTGGCGTTCACGACCTACTGGGAATGTGTCTGGTGGACTGGCCCACCGTGGGCGCGGGCCTGACCTCCTCCACCTCCTTGATTAACTCCCTGGAATACTGAGTAGCATCGTTCACCTCAGCCAACACGCACACTCGAGCTTTCTATTGGCGGGGTTGATGTTGACCCTTGGAGATGACTTCCACTGCCACGCTGCTCTGCTGGACCCTCCGAGGGATCAAGTTGAATATATAACCAATGTGAACCTGTCGTCTCATACATGTTGATGTAGTAGTTCAGTGATATCCTCTATAAGGAGCCATCTTTTGAAAAGTAGTTTAGTTAATCTTGGTTATGGTAGGTGGGCGGGCACTCCATTTGTCTGAGGTAACCAAATGAAGCCACATGCAGCTCATTACCTGACGTAATCTTTATATTATACATAAGATCAGCGTTGCAAATACTTTTACAGGTAAGTCTTATGATTAGTGATATTAGTCATTTTAACTGAGGATCGAAACTGACCCATTTTCTGGCCAATATGCATGTGTCCCTCACCAGTGTATCGCAAAAGAGGCTCCCGATGAGCAGAGGGAGGAGTATGGTGGCTGAGGTGTTGTGTGACGTGTTGGTGACTTCGACATCAGTGTCATATTGTACAGCGTCTTGTTGACAGCACCTTATAAGAGTACATGACATCACGGCATCGTGCTTGTCATGTGACTCGAGGTTGAGGTGGAGTGATGAAGGCAGAGGTTCGAGTCATATTTCCAGAGGTGGTTGTTTACAGACAACTGATTATCTGAGGAGACTTTCTACAACCCTCAAATCTTTCCTAGTGATCTGATGAAGCGTGTTTAGGATTGTGTAACTCCAGTGTTTGTATGACCTATTCATGCATGACCTACTCTTGCAGGTCGTGCAAACTTGTAGTCATAAGCTTACTTGTACAGAGCTGTATGTCCTGCTATGCTCCCTGTGCAGCGGTAGAGCCTCAAAATCCTGGGGCCCTGGAGACAGATCTGTCCGGGTACAGCAGCACATGTTGCGCCCAGAGTACAGCAGCACATTCTGTGTCCATGTGCAACAGCACATCTTGTGTCCAGAAACATCAGCATATTATGTCCATGGTTTAACATCACGTAATCAGGGCATAGCAACACATGCTGTGTCCCGTGTACAGCAGCAAATGTAGCATGCAGATTACAGCAGCACATGTGGCGGTACTATGTGATGCATAAGGTTTAACGAGAATCTGTTGAAGAAGGAAGCAAGTAAAGCTGTCGTGTGGTGTTCCTGGACGACTGCTGGGTGCGACACGTCACACGGCCGTATGCAGCAGTTACTGTGTAACCGACAGTGACAGAAGAAACATACATGTGAGTGGTGGGTAAAGCCAAGAGGTGACAGAGTTCACATCTGCTCCTGCTGTTGCTCATCTTAGTGTAAGCAAGAGCAACAGCAGTCGACACGAAGAGGATACAACAGCGGAATTAGCAGACCCATTGGCCCAGAGGTCATCAGACCAGACCCTGTGCTCCAGGCTGACATAGTCTCCTTATCCCATACATCTTTCATCTTCCGTTACATGTTTATGTTTTCCCGGTATTAAGCGCCTGTATCCTTTGCATGTTGCATGGCGAGTACTGTGTGTCATGTCAAATACCATATACTGTGTGTCATATCATGTTCCGGGGACTGTGTCAGTTGATGGGTATTGTCTCATGTCAGGTGGTGGAGAGCATATTGATTGATTGATACTGTATCATGTCAGGTGTCGGGAACTGTATCATGTCTGATGGAGGGGACTGTGTCATGTCAGTTGGCGGGAGCTGTGGTCAAGTGCCTGCCTCGTACGCTGATAGTGTTGGCCCTGACATTTGGAGAGGCACCTTCTCCCTGCCTCACACTTTCCTTCTTTAGGAAAGTCCTGGTGTGAGGCGATGGTTCTTTCTTACTACTGGGTCACTTGGTGTGCTATCCAGCCCACGCAACACGATTATGACTGAAAGTAACCCATGTAACACACGTGTGACTAACAGTGACCCGCGTAAAACACGTGTAGCTAACCTAACCCAGACAACCCTCAGCATGAGAGAGCCGCTCGAATGTGATACACGTTCTTCGACTCACACACAGATACACTCTCAAACAATATTCTCATAATTTTGTTTGAATGAGTAAATAAACTTCATCAGTGATCATTAGCGTTACCGATCATGAGGCTCGGTCTCGCGGTGCATACTGAGTCAGAGACCTACCTGGGCTGCGAGTTGTGAGGCAGGCAAGACAAAATATGGTGCTCTGGAGAGGACGTGACGACCCACACATTGTGGAGGAGACGTGACGACCCACACACTGTGGAGGGGACGTGACGACCCACACACTATGGAGGAGACGTGACGACCCACACACTGTGGAGGGGACGTGACGACCCACACACTGTGGAGGAGACGTGACGACCCACACACTGTGGAGGGGACGTGACGACCCACACACTGTGGAGGGAACGTGACGACCCACACACTGTGGAGGAGACGTGACGACCCACACACTGTGGAGGGGACGTGACGACCCACACACTGTGGAGGGGACTTGACGACTCACACGCTGTGGAGGGGACGTGACAACCCACACACTGTGGAGGGGACGTGACGACCCACACACTGTGGAGGGGACGTGACGACCCACACACTGTGGAAAGGACGTGACGAATTATAAGTTATATTGAAAAAAGTTTCAAAACAGAAATACGAATCCATCGTAAGAAGAGCCTGAACCTTTTCCATCAGTATATCCACATAACGAACATTGAACTCCTCTCTTACTGACGTTGGTGTTACTCGAAGTTGAAGCAGTACAGGTGCCAGCCTGTACTGCTTCAACTTCGAGTAACACCTCAAACATCTCATTTCCAGCACATCCATCCTCCTGCGCACCACTCTATCCATAGCCCATGCTTGGTGCTGGGTTACCTCTCGCATACATCTCTTATTAGCCAGGTGTCTTACAGCAGAAAGCTAAATGGTGACGCTTGTTTTATGTAAAATTGCGTAGCATACTCCCAGAAGTTCGTATAAGTAACTGATAGTTCTTACACTATCTGTTAACATATGTACATAGGTATGATGGTGTATCACCCTCTCAGGAGCCCATGACTGTGTTAACTGTAGCAATGAATTTGTTCACACATGTAAGTATGATTCGAGTGCTTCCAGCAGCTGGCTCACCTCAGTCAAGGGTCGCTGCTGTTCATGATCTACATAAATGACTTGCCAGAAAGACTCGAATCACACCAGAAGATACTTTCAGGTAATGATAGATTCATGAAAAATAACTACAGTGTTTAGGATTACGACAATCTAGAAAGAAAGGGACTTAGACAGGCTGGATCTGTCGTCAGATACGTGCTTGATAAAGTTCAACCCATCAGACGTTAAGTGAAGATGAGAGACGTGAGATGAGGCCAGACTGTGACTGATGGTCGGCAGGAAGGTTCTCACTGCAATCCATCACCAACAGGTACTTTGGAAACTCTAAAGGAAGCGAACTTTTTTCATCTGTGAGTAAAAATTTTCTTCCATTATATAAATAGGGAAATATTTGCAGCATCAGTTATACTCAGATTACAATATGGAGCACCACCCTCTCTGACCAGCTGGATCATACTGGCTACCTGCAGAGGCGGGCGGACGCTGGTAGCTTACCTGGTGTCAGTGAGTGATGACTAGAGTGGCCCACGCTGGAAGAGAAGAGCAGGGGAAGATGTGATTACAATTGGAAGTTCCTTTGATTTAGGCGAGAACCGATGGGTGTCGGGACGCAATAAGGAGAGTGAAGGACGATATCAACCCCAGCAAAGCTGCGATTTCCTGGAACAAGAACATCACACACATACTTCATAAAACATGCTTCATAAAATATGCTTCATAAAATATGCTTCATAAAATATGCTTCATAAAATATGCTTCATAAAACATACTTCATAAAACATACTTCATAAAACATGCTTCATAAAACATACTTCATAAAACATACTTCGTAAAACATGCTTCATAAAATATGCTTCATAAAACATACTTCATAAAACATACTTCATAAAACATGCTTCATAAAACATACTTCATAAAACATGCTTCATGAAACATACTTCGTGAAACATACTTCGTTAAACATGCTTCATTAAACATGCTTCATTAAACTTTTCTATAAAATTTCATTTAAGACAAATTTATAAATCATAGGTATATTGAGATGATTTTACTCCGTAGATTTGTTTCAAACATCTGCAGATGACCTGTCTACTGACAGGCGGTTACCACACATCCCTCTTACCCTTCTATTTTTTTTTTTCTTTTCTTTTACTTTCTCGGTCAACCACCTCCCACCACATATTGGCATCAAACACTTCATTTCCAACACATCCACCCTCCTCCGCCCAGCCTTATCTACAGCCCATGTATATATTGTTGTGACAACTATTCCTTCAAACATACCCATTTTTGCCCTCCCATATATATTGGGTATTGATTGAGAGGGTGAAGGCATGTACAGAGCATCAGATTGGGGAAGAGCAGTGTGGTTTCAGAAGTGGTGGAGGATGTGTGGATCAGGTGTTTGCTTTGAAGAATGTATGTGAGAAATACTTAGAAAAGCAAATGGATTTGTATGTAGCATTTATGGATCTGGAGAAGGCATATGATAGAGTTGATAGAGATGCTCTGTGGAAGGCATTAAGAATATATGGTGTGGGAGGCAAGTTGTTAGAAGCAGTGAAAAGTTTCTATCGAGGATGTAAGGCATGTGTACGTGTAGGAAGAGAGGAAAGTGATTGGTTCTCAGTGAATGTAGGTTTGCGGCAGGGGTGTGTGATGTCTCCCTGGTTGTTTAATTTGTTTATGGATGGGGTTGTTAGGGAGGTGAATGCAAGAGTTTTGGAAAGAGGGGCAAGTATGCAGTCTGTTGGGGATGAGAGAGCTTGGGAAGTGAGTCAGTTGTTGTTTACTGATGATACATCGCTGGTGGCTGATTCACGTGAGAAACTGCAGAAGCTAGTGACTGAGTTTGGTTAAGTGTGTGAAAGAAGAAAGTTGAGAGTAAATGTGAATAAGAGCAAGGTTATTAGGTACAGTAGAGTTGAGGGCCAAGTCAATTGGGAGGTAAGTTTGAGTGGAGAAAAACCGGAGGAAGTAAAGTGTTTTAGATATCTGGGAGTGGATTTGGCAGCGGATGGAACCATGGAAGCGGAAGTGAATCATAAGGTGGGGGATGGGGCGAAAATTCTGGGAGCCTTGAAGAATGTTTGGAAGTCGAGAACATTATCTCGGAAAGCAAAAATGGGTATGTTTGAAGGAATAGTGGTTCCAACAATGTTGTATGGTTGCGAGGCGTGGGCTATGGATAGAGTTGTGCGGAGGAGGGTGGATGTGCTGGAAATGAGATGTTTGAGGACAATATGTGGTGTTAGGTGGTTTGATCAAGTAAGTAATGTAAGGGTAAGAGAGATCTGTGGTAATAAAAAGAGTGTGGTTGAGAGAGCAGAAGAGGATGTTTTGAAATGGTTTGGTCACATGGAGAGAATGAATGAGGAAAGATTGACCAAGAGGATATATGTGTCAGAGGTGGAGGGAACGAGGAGAAGTGGGAGACCAAATTGGAGGTGGAAAGATGGAGTGAAAAAGATTTTGAGTGATCGGGGCCTGAACATACAGGAGGGTGAAAGGCGTGCAAGGAATAGAGTGAATTGGAACGATGTGGTATAGGGGGTCGACGTGCTGTCAATGGATTGAACCAGGGCATGTGAAGCGTCTGGGGTAAACCATGGAAAGTTCTGTGGGGCCTGGATGTGGAAAGGGAGCTGTGGTTTCGGTGCATTATTACATGACAGCTAGAGACTCAGTGTGAACGAATGTGGCCTTTGTTGTCTTTTCCTAGCGCTACCTCGCACACATGAGGAGGGAGGGGGCTGCTATTCCATGTGTGGCGAGGTGGCGATGGGAATAAATAAAGGCAGACAGTATGAATTATGTACATGTGTATATGTGTATATGTCTGTGTGTGTATATATATGTATACATTGAGATGTATAGGTATGTATATTTGCGTATGTGGACGTGTATGTATATACATGTGTATGTGGGTGGGTTGGGCCATTCTTTCGTCTGTTTCCTTGCGCTACCTCGCTAACGCGGGAGGCAGCGACAAAGCAAAATAAATAATAATAAATAAATATATATATATATATATATATATATATATATATATATATATATATATATATATATATATATATATATATGTGTGTGTGTGTGTGTGTGTGTGTGTGTGTGTGTGTGTGGATGGGCCATTCTTCGTCTGCTTCCTGGCGTTACCTCACTGATTCGGGAAACAGCGATCAAGTATAATAAGTTTGAATGGAGAAAAACTTGAGGAAGTGAAGTGTTTTAGATGTTTGGGAGTGGATTTGGCAGCGGATGAAACCATGGAATATATATATATATATATATATATATATATATATATATATATATATATATATATATATATATATATATATATATATATTTTAACTATTCGCCATTTCCCGCGTTAGCGAGGTAGCGCTAAGAACAGAGGACTGGGCCTTTTTTGGAATATCCTCACCTGGCCCCCTCTGTTCCTTCTTTTGGAAAATTTAAAAAAAACGAGAGGGAAGGATTTCCAGCCCCCCGCTCCCTCCCCTTTTAGTCGCCTTCTACGACACGCAGGGAATACGTGGGAAGTATTCTTTATCCCCTATCCCCAGGGATAGGGGATTAAGGGGATTAATATATATATATATATATATATATATATATATATATATATATATATATATATATATATATATATATATAGATATATATATATTGGAAAGGATCACAATTTTGCGCGCGATCAAGATATTCCTAAGTCCACGGGGAAAATGAAACACGATAAGTTCCCAAGTGCACTTTCGTGTAATAATCACATCATCAGGGGAGACACAAGAGAGAAATGTAACAGTCAGTTGATCTACATCGAAGAGATGAAGCTTGGACGCCATTTGTTAAACATGCTATTGTCCAAGAAAGTCAACTAGCGTTCATACTTATCATTTTACAAATTTTATCAATAATAAAGTTATCTAATTTGTATAGACCATCACTAATATTAAGATTATAATTCTTTGTGTATTTAGTAATAGAAGATTCAATGATATTTCTCGTAGTAATAGAGTTAGAGTTAATAACTGAGATGGTATTACTCCAGTCAATACAATGATCATAGTTTTTAACGTGATTTAACAAGGCATTTGATTCTTGTTCCTTTCTTTTACTATATCTATGTCGCTTAAGTCTAACAGAAAGATCCTTACCAGTGTGCCCAACATAAAACTTATCACAATTTCTACATGGCACTTTATAGATACATCCAGGAAAATTTTCTGGTGAGTTCCTGATTAAGATATTCTTTATAGTATTATAGTTGCTGAAGGCAACATCTACATTAAAGTATTTAAGCAACATGGGAAGTAAAGTAAAATTATTATTAAAAGGGAGAACTAAAAGATTCTTGGTGTCAATGGGAGGTTTGGGCTCAACTCTATAAAATGATTTCTTTGCTAACTTGAGGGATTTATCAATGAAAGATCTAGGGTACTTTAATAAAGATCCAATAGACTATATCTTCTCAAACTCATCATCATTAAACCCTGGACTGCAAATAAGTAATGCCCTAAGGAACATAGATTGAAATGAAGATAATTTAACTCTGTCATGTTGAGATGAGTAATAATGGATATATGAGCATACATTGGTAGGTTTTCTGTATATGCATGTATTTGCATATGCATGTTTACCAAATGACGTCCTAGCGTCGTCTCTTCGATGTATATCAACTGACTGTTATATTTCTCTCTTGTGTCTCCCCTGATGTGATTATTACACGAAAGTGCTCTTGGGAACTTATCGTGTTTCATTTTCCCCGTGGACTCATAGGAATATATATATATATATATATATATATATATATATATATATATATATATATATATATATATATATGAATATATATGAATATATATGAATATAACTCCGCGTTGTACAGTCAGGTTCGGTAAAACGCTATCAGCTGGCTATGTGTTCTGTTCGGAAACAACCGATAGACCCCGTTGCTCACCATTGTGAGACGAAGGGTATTCGAGTACTTAGTATTTCGAACAGTTGTTTCCTATTATACAGTCCCTTAGCCTAGCGGTTAGCATGCCTGCCTCTTGCACAAGGGGTCCCAGGTTCGATCCTGGCTGTTGGAGCTTTGTATGATATATATATATATATATATATATATATATATATATATATATATATATATATATATATATCATAGGGTGGGGGAGGGGGCGAAAATTCTGGGAGCCTTGAAGAATGTGTGGAAGTCGAGAACATTATCTCGGAAAGCAAAAATGGGTATGTTTGAAGGAATAGTGGTTCCAACAATGTTGTATGGTTGCGAGGCGTGGGCTATGGATAAAGTTGTGCGCAGGAGGATGGATGTGCTGGAAATGAGATGTTTGAGGACAATGTGTGGTGTGAGGTGGTTTGATCGAGTAAGTAACGTAAGGGTAAGAGAGATGTGTGGAAATAAAAAGAGCGTGGTTGAGAGAGCAGAAGAGGGTGTTTTGAAATGGTTTGGGCACATGGAGAGAATGAGTGAGGAAAGATTGACCAAGAGGATATATGTGTCGGAGGTGGAGGGAACGAGGAGAAGTGGGAGACCAAATTGGAGGTGGAAAGATGGAGTGAAAAAGATTTTGTGTGATCGGGGCCTGAACATGCAGGAGGGTGAAAGGAGGGCAAGGAATAGAGTGAATTGGATCGATGTGGTATACCGGGGTTGACGTGCTGTCCGTGGATTGAATCAGGGCATGTGAAGCGTCTGGGGTAAACCATGGAAAGCTGTGTAGGTATGTATATTTGCGTGTGTGGACGTATGTATATACATGTGTATGGGGGTGGGTTGGGCCATTTCTTTCGTCTGTTTCCTTGCGCTACCTCGCAAACGCGGGAGACAGCGGCAAAAAAAAAAAAAAAGAATATATATATATATATATATATATATATATATATATATATATATATATATATATATATATATGTGTGTGTGTGTGTGTGTGTGTGTGTGTGTGTGTTTAGTCTGTGTTGCGAATTTCGTTGTGGCTTTTAATCAGAGTTGCTGTTTGTTTTATGTCACCGTCTTGGGTTGGTTTCTCCTCCCTCACGTGACGCGAGAGTTGCCTCGCTTCCTTCCCCTACAACACGCGAGGGGAGGAACCCTTTCTCTCACCCCCCCCCCCCTCCCCCCCCCCCCAAGCACGTAACACCAGCAGGAGTATCGGGTGTTCCCGCCGCCTCCCTCCCCACGAACGCCACTATCATCACCTCCACACATCATCAGTAATTCCTCACTACACAGGATACACTCCTGTGTATTACCATATTGTGTAGCATGTGTTCCTGTTACACTGAGCGCATAAATAATAGTTGAATTAAAACTTGAGGAGTTTCAAGGCTGCTATAATGTTAATCAAGTGCAAGTTGGCAACTGTACGGGTTGGCTTAGCTTTCCCAGGACAGGTGAGGAATTAGTACATTTTTCTGTGTGGCATGGTAAACAAGTGGTCGCCTTCCTCTTTGTTATCGTCATGGTCTGCCCAGGAAGCTTCCTACCTGCATGCATGACCAGCGAGGCATCACTAGCTGTGTTAAGTAGTGCAGAGTAACGATTCATTGTCTCGACCAGGAACCATCGGACTACTCCTTGAGGCTGTTACTGCTGGATGAGGTCCTTAAAGTGGGTAACAGGTGCTGAATGATCTGAATTATTAACACATTATATTCTAGAATGCCACTGCCTGTACGCCTATGTGGTCCCCGAGGCAGAGCTGATATAATTGTAACAAAACAAAGAAAGTGCCACAGAAAAGTCCAGATCCGAGACGCATTACTCACGCCGCCCGCACTTCAGCAGTACATAACGTAACCTGTTACTACCGTGACGCCTGAGACATGGCTCCAGGGCAGCGGGCTGCCCGCACCCTCCCGGCCAGCTCCTCCTCAGCCAGTACAGGTCACACAGGAGGTGCCCCACACTCCCCCCCACCATGTCATGGACTCTCTCGGCTCCGGGTCAGGAGGTTGGTGTCGCTCAAGACCCTAACAAGAAGCGCGGCGCTGGATGATCCCGTCACCAGCCAGAGGTGGGCGCAGAGGCAGCAGTGTCGCTGGAGGCCGCGTGCACGTGCTCGATGGGAGCTAGGTAAGGCAGACGACTGATCCATGTACTGAACCAGTACGCCACTTGTTCTTAGGGGAGGTGTACCTCACAATGGACGCTGACATAATGACAGGCTAACACAGAGGAAGCTCAGTGTCATCATATCAAGTGGTAATCACACGTGTTTTGTTTGTTCTAATGACGTTTTCAAGAGCTTTGCCCGAGTAGGTCGGCAACACCCGGAAGGAATTACCACCTTTTGACACATTTCACCTAGGCTGTACGGGTGTTGCCCCTTAGATACTGTAACGCATTAGCAGGAGGGAGGGGGTTAATGTAACTTGTATCTGTCTGGCATTCTTGAATGACCTCTGTCTGGGGATCGTTGTTAGGGAGGGAGGGGAAAGGGGGAGAGGGTTATGTTGTTGGGATGCGTGAGGGATGCGTTGCTTTGGTCCATTAGGAACGTGGTCCTGAGGTGCGTGAAGATTGTAGTGGTTGGTTACAAGAGGCCACCAGCCTCGGGGCCACACAACCAAGAGGCCGGCCCGCGCCCCACAGAAGTTAGGGTGGGTTGGGAACAGCACTACTGACTCAAAATGTATAATCTGTAGAGTTCTTGATTTTAGATAAGAATGAGATGAACATGGTGCGGTGATTGGAAAATGACAGGCGCATTATTATACCACTCCAGAACCATTTTTGCGGGGCTCTTGAAGCTGCAAGGCTGTACACCACGCAGGAAATGGGAAATAATGGACTCTTGGAGTCAGAAGACCTTGGACATATTTCTTGGTTGGTGTGGAAAAGAGAGACTTTTAAATGTAGATGTGCTGAAAGGAGCAGCTAGTGGGATGTCTGCTCACTATCTTCTAGATGTGAGGATGAAGATTTGTAGAAGTTTTCGGAAAAGAAGAAACAGTGGCGGTAAGAAGAGAATGACGAGAGTAAATGAACTTTAAAAAGAAACTTGTGTGAAGAAATACCAGGAGAGATTTGATGTAGAATGGCAAAAGGTGAGAGCAAATGAATCAAGGGTAGTGGATAGGGAATGGGAAGTGTTGAAGGAAGCAGTGGTACCGTGTTCAGGAGATACATGTGTCATACGAAAGGTTGGAGGTGGGCAGATTAGGAAGGGTAGTGAGTGGTGAGATGATGAAGTGAATTGCTTGTGAAAGGGAAAAGAAAGGCCTTGGGTAGAACTTACGTGGAAAGAGTGCAAATTATTGAGAGATGTATAAGAGAACGCGGCAGTAGGTCAAGAAGAAATTGCAAATGAAAAAGAGGGCTAGTGAGAGTTGGCGTGTTCGAGTATCAGTAAACTCGGGGAGGATAAGATCTTTTGGAAGGAGATAAATAATGTGCGAAAAACAAAAAAACAAATGCGAACTTCGGTGAAGGGGACAAAATGGGAAGTGGTAACATGTAGTGATGAAGTGGGGAGGGGATGGATTATTTTGAAGGACTGTTGAATGTGTTGGATGATGAAGTGGCAGATGTAGGGTGTTTGGATTGGGGTGGTATTCAAAGTGAGAAAGTCCTAGAGAGTGGTTTGGTGAAGAGAGAAGAGGTGGTGAAAGCCTTACTTAAGATGGAATGCGACATTGCGGCTGGAATGGATGGTATTGCAGTTGAATTTATTAAGAAATGGGTTGACTGTGCTTTTCGTTGATTGGTATGGATTTTCAGTATATGTATGGATCATGCTGAGTTGCCTATGGATTGGCTGAATGGATGGATGAGGGAGCGAAGGTTCTGGGAACGTTGAAGAATGTGTGGAAGGAGAGAACGTTATTTAGGAGGGCAAAAATGGGTGTGCGTGAAGGAATAATAGTCCCAGTGATATTATATGGTTGCGAAGCATGGGCCATAGATATGGATGTGCGGGGAAGGGTGGATGTGTGAGGACAATATGTGGTGTGGGTTGGTTTAAGCGGGTAAGTAATGAAAGGGTAAGAGAGATGTGTGGTAATAAAAAAGAGTGTGGTTGAGAGAACTGAAGAGGTTGTGCTGAAATGGTTTGGACATATGGAGAGAATGAGTGAGGAAAGGTTGACAAAGAGGATATATGTGTCAGAAGCGGAGGGGACAAGGAGATCGGGTAAACTAAAATGAAGATGGAAGGATGCAGTGAAAAAGAGTTTGAGTTATCATTGCCTGAACATGCAGGTAGGTGAAAGACACAAAGGATAGAGTGAATTGGAACATGAGGTATACTGGGATTGACGTGATGTCAGTGGACTGAACCAGGATGTATGAAGTGTTTGGAGTAAACCTTGGAAAGTTCTATGGAGTCTGGTTTTGGATAGGGAGCTGCTGTTCCGGTGCATTACACATGATAGATAGAGAATCGATGTAAGTGGATGGGACCATTCTTCATCTGTTCCAGGCGCTATCTCATTAACGCAGGGATCGGCGATTAAGTATGAAAGAAAGAAATATTCCTCAACTTTTCTCTCGC
The DNA here is from genome assembly GCF_036320965.1 of Panulirus ornatus. Taxonomy (NCBI): domain Eukaryota; kingdom Metazoa; phylum Arthropoda; class Malacostraca; order Decapoda; family Palinuridae; genus Panulirus; species Panulirus ornatus. The sequence continues at coordinate 30,041,402 of NC_092271.1, read as the reverse complement.
CTTTGACCGTTCTGTAAATCCACCACTACTTTCATTGAACATGTTTGGTATTATTGTCACTTCCACTCTATTTTGGAAACCCCACTTTACGGAAATAGCTAAGTTTACCTCTTTGAAACTGGAATTCCTGTTTAGATGTCGAAATTTCTTTTCTTCCGAACAGTTGCTCAGTTTAAGCAAAATGCTGATTTGTCCTTGTGTGGAGTACTGCTTTCACATCTGGGATGATTCCATCTCAGCATCCTTACTTGAAAGTGTTGAGTCGAAAGCTGTCTGACCTATTAAACCTCCGAAGCTAACCTGAAAACTGACCAGCTTGCTGTGCCGCAGTGTTTTTCTTCTATAGGTATTACTTTGCTTTTTGCTCCCGAGAGCTGACTGCTCGTGTTGCCCCACCCTTGGCTAGACCACACAGCACTCGGCAAGCTGCAGCGTCACATGATTACTTTGTAGCCGTTGGCAACTCAAGGTTGGGCCGTTTTGATGATATTTCTTTCCTTACACCTCCTGGAGATGTCATATGGAACTTGCGTCTCCATATGAACTCCTACACTTGCGCACAAACCTCCTTCAGTCCACTTGGTGAACCGGCAGCTCTTTAGGATCATAATGTGAAGTACTCACAGCCGTAACTGTCTCGGTCACTTCATGTATGCATCTCTCGATCCCGTCCTTCATATTCGTACCTTAACAAATGCAGTCTCTCCTCAGCTTCTCACTTGGCACACATTCTACATGGCCAGGCCATCTATACACTTTTTGCTCGCATCATTACTTCTTGTGTTTTATGACTCACTGATATACCATGCAAGATCTCCATTTTTCTTGCTTATCTGTTTGACATGTGTGTACCAAGGAAAGCTTAAGTTTCACATCATGTGTAAGAGCTGGAGCAAGCACTCCACCCTGCAGGCCTCCCCACGCTTCATACTTAACTTTTCCTCTTCACCAGAGTTCTCACTTCACCTCCAACTTCTATCCCTCAAGTGATCCTCCACTCCGCGTCAGGTTTCCCACTTCCGCCCTTGTTGATCGGCACACTCAAGCATTTAATTTCCTTTCTAAGTTCAGTCCTTCCCAGTACAAACTGATGTTAAACTGTCCAGCCTTTTGATAAAGAAAAGAGAGAAAATAAAAGATTTTGGTCCTATTCCAATTTGTTTCAAAAGGCTAACCTTTGACCAAACTCCCACGTTGTAGCTAAAATTGGATGTGTTCCACCATCAGCGGCTGGTGTATTGTAACCCGTAGCTCACGTGTGAAGTGCAGTACAGAAGGATTACAACAGTCAAAAGAATCTTCGTATCCCCAGTTATTAGTTGCTTATGGCATACATTGTTTCAAATCTGGTTCATTATATATATATATATATATATATATATATATATATATATATATATATATATATATATATATATATATATATTTATTTATTTATTTATTTATTTATTTATTTATTTATTTTGCTTTGTCGCTGTCTACCGCGTTAGCGAGGTAGCGCAAGGAAACAGACGAAAGAATGGCCCAACCCACCCACATACACATGTATATACATACACGTCCACACACACAAATATACATACCTATACATCTCAATGTATACATATATATACACACACAGACATATACATATATACACATGTACATAATTCATACTGTCTGCCTTTATTCATTCCCATCGCCACCTCGCCACACATGGAATAACAACCCCCTCCCCCCTCATGTGTGCGAGGTAGCGCTAGGAAAAGACAACAAAGGCCACATTCGTTCACACTCAGTCTCTAGCTCCCTTTCCACATCCAGGCCACACAGAACTTTCCATGGTTTACCCCAAACGCTTCATGGATGGGGTTGTTAGGAAGGTGAATGCAAGAGTTTCGGAGAGAGGGGCAAGTATGCAGTCTGTTGTGGATGAGAGAGCTTGGGAAGTGAGTCAGTTGTTGTTCGCTGATGATACAGCGCTGGTGGCTGATTCATGTGAGAAACTGCAGAAGCTGGTGACTGAGTTTGGTAAGGTGTGTGAAAGAAGAAAGTTGAAAGTAAATGTGAATAAGAGCAAGGTTATTAGGTACAGTAAGGTTGAGGGTCAAGTCAATTGGAAGGTAAGTTTGAATGGAGAAAAAGTGGAGGAAGTAAAGTGTTTTAGATATCTGGGAGTGGATCTGGCAGCGGATGGAACCATGGAAGCGGAAGTGAATCATAGGGTGGGGAAGGGGGCGAAAATCCTGGGAGCCTTGAAGAATGTGTGGAAGTCGAGAACATTATCTCGGAAAGCAGAAATGGGTATGTTTGAAGGAATAGTGGTTCCAACAATGTTGTATGGTTGCGAGGCGTGGGCTATGGATAGAGTTGTGCGCAGGAGGGTGGATGTGCTGGAAATGAGATGTTTGAGGACAATATGTTGTGTGAGGTGGTTTGATCGAGTAAGTCATGTAATACAGGGTAAAAGAGATGTGTGGAAATAAAAAGAGTGTGGTTGAGAGAGCAGAAGAGGGTGTTTTGAAATGGTTCGGGCACATGGAGAGAATGAGTGAGGAAAGATTGACCAAGAGGATATATGTGTCGGAGGTGGAGGGAACTAGGAGAAGTGGGAGACCAAATTGGAGGTGGAAAGATGGAGTGAAAAAGATTTTCAGTGATCTTGGCCTGAACATGCAGGAGGGTGAAAGGAGGGCAAGGAATAGAGTGAATTGGATCGATGTGGTATACCGGGGTCGACGTGCTGTCAGTGGATTGAATCAGGGCATGTGAAGCGTCTGGGGTAAACCATGGAAAGTTCTGTGGGGCCTGGATGTGGAAAGGGAGCTGTGGTTTGGGGCATTATTACATGACAGCTAGAGACTGAGTGTGAACGAATGTGGCCTTTGTTGTCTTTTCCTAGCGCTACCTCGCACACATGAGGGGGGAGGGGGATGTTATTCCATGTGTAGCGAGGTGGCGATGGGAATAGATAAAGGCAGACAGTATGAATTATGTACATGTGTATATATGTATATGTCTGTGTGTGTATATATATGTGTACATTGAGATGTATAGGTATGTATATTTGCATGTGTGGACGTGTATGTATATACATGTGTATGGGGGTGGGTTGGGCCATTTCTTTCGTCTGTTTCCTTGCGCTACCTCGCTAACGCGGGAGACAGCGACAAAGCAAAATAAAAAATAATAATAATATATATATATATATATATATGCTGCTAACCACTAGGAAAAATGACAGAACATGTTCCTGTAGGTGGGTGTGGTGTCAGGGAAGTTGTCTACTGCTCACGGGACTGATCATGTTTTTTTCCTTGTGGTTATCAGCAGATACATTGATCACGTGCATCACTGTCGTCCTCTCACCGGTCATCCTCTCACCAGTCATCCTCTCGCCAGTCGTCTACTCACCGTCCTCGACTCATCAGTCATCCACTCACCAGTCGGCCACTCACCAGTCGTCCACTCATCAGTCATCCACTCACCAGTCGTCCACTCACCAGTCGTCCGCTCACCAGTCGTCCACTTACCAGTCATTATCGTGTATGCTGGTGTTATTTTGTGATATTGAAGTTTCCATGAAAATTTCCACTCTGGTTATTTTTAGTTGCTTGCGTACAGGAAGATGAGAGTTACTGTGCTTGACTAGAGTGTGTGGAGTGAGTACGTAAGAGGATTTGAGGGGAGTGTGAGGCAGGAGACAGACCTCGGCTGCTGCTTCCCTTCCTTTTCACACCAGTGGAGGCACGGAACTGCTGCTGCTCCCGTCTGTGCCCGCTGGCTGCATGGAAACACGAGCATCGGCCTTAAAAGTGGTGACACCTGGTGGTCAGCAGAGCATCAGGAGGGCACTGGTGGCGGTCAGGTGGTATTGAGAACACTGCAGTAAGCCCACGTTGTCCCAGATTCTGTGACGGCGTCCCTTAGCAACTAAGGCGTCAGACAGGCCGGTACTGGTCCAAGCTGGCTACCGCTGCAACAAACTGGTCCCTTACATAAGACAGGAGTACCTTCTTACGTGTGCCTTCACCGCTTGCCGAGACCCCCGTTAAACTGGTTGTAGTACAAATCTCCTTAAGCAGCAGTGTGATGTTAACAGCTGGACACAAGAAATGGAAGCTGATTTTACGTAATGAGTCGCCTGCATATTTATCATGCAAGTTCTCTACCAAGCGTCTTGAAAGTCTGGAAAAGAAGAATTAAACAATTGTGTAATGATAATTCTTCCCTCTTGTGCTCAACTTATCTCTCTTAACATTTTCGTACTAAGGTAAGTGCATAGAACACCGGGCTCTATCCGCGTATGTCTTGTTCATTTAAAAAGAGATGTAACTCAATATTTGTTTCTTTACGTAATGTTTAGATGTATCACTAGTGGTAATCCCTGGGTCTCACATGATCTAGTGATCTGTATATACACGGTAAACCCATGTAACGCCGGCTGTTTTAACGCAAAACTGAGGCGCTACGACATCAGCGGCAACCACAGGAGGGAGGGAGGCCAGGCCGGCGGGAGGCAGGTCCCACTAGTTATATAAATGAAAATGTAGACGCCGACTCCTTGCCCACCCTCGACCTGGGGCTGCCTTAACATCTGAGACTCTTCACCATACTGGTGTTAACACCCGAGGCCCGTTACTGTAGTATGGCGTTAACTACAGAGGCCGTCACCAAACTGACAGTGTTAGCTCCCGAAGCTCATCATCAAACTGGCAGTGTAAGGTGTTAACGCTGGAGGCCCGTTACTGCTTTGGTAGTGTATGGTGTTAACGCCGGATCCCTAGTACCATACTGGTAACGTTTAGTGGTAACACCGGAAACTTGTCAGTGTCAGTTATCAAAATTTGCGTCACCCATTGTCCCTCTTTTCTCTTTAATTTTTTAATGCCAAGGTTTCATCAGTATTTTATGATATACGGCAGTGTGCCACAATTATAGTCTGGTGATATTTTTGGTGCTTTAACTTTCGTGTCAGTTACTTTGTAAAAGAACGAAAGAAAAGTAATAAAGATATAGCCACCCCTGCATCCTCCGGATTACATCTATAGAAAACTTGGTGTACAACCGACCGTAGAAAACGATGCTGGTTATTGAGGGCATAACACAAGTAAACTAGACATGTGTCTCGACACCCCATTCCGCCCTCCGTAAGAAAATCAATATCGACGTAGGGCGGCCGTGTGGGCCCGCTGGCTCCGACCTGAGGAGGGAAGCAAGGTGCAGATAACGGCTATTGATCGGCGATGACTCCTCTGATCTTGTTGGCCCATTTTCTTCGGCTGGTGGTCGAGGTGAAGAGCAGCCTTTTTATGTTTATGATAACATAATAGGTTGACATGAATATGTGTATTTACCGTAGTCTAGCCAATCGTAATGATTTTGGGAGTATAGGAATATATAATTTGCTCTAGGAAAGGCAAGACGTAATAGAAACAGGTCATCAAAACCAGATAGCATCGCACTAAGTAGGCCCTCACCCTGTGTGCCACCCTCCCTTCCTCCCTCCCTCCCTGGCTGCCTCTCTGCTCTCACTGTTGCTCCCCCTACACCTCCCTTACTCCCCCGCCATCCCCCTCTCTCTCTCTCTTTCTCTCTCTACGCATCTCCTACCACCTCCCCCCCCCCACACACACCACTCCAAACGCACTTTAATGTGAAGTGAGACACATCCATGTACTTCTGTCTTGTTCCTGGCTTTGCAGAGTTACATTGAGTTGTGAGTCGTATTTCCATATCAAGTGATATATAACAACGTAACAGAAAGTCAGGACAGCAACCAGCAGGAAGAGAGTGGGAACTTACGGACGTGACATAATAGTCAGCTGCGCCTTTACTTAGTCTCTCTCTCTCTCTCTCTCTCTCTCTCTCTCTCTCTCTCTCTCTCTCTCTCTCTCTCTCTCTCTCTCTCTCTCTCTCTCTCTCTCTCTCTCCCCTTTCTTAACTCTCCCAGTCTTCCCTCCCATCCTCCAGGATTGCTCCAAGTTTTCCCTCCCATCCTTTCATTATTTCCTCTCATCATAACTAAAAGTCTCAAGTTAGAACACGACGACCATAATATTAGTCTCGTTGTATTACGCTAGCATCCTAACTTTGATTTCCTCCTTGTGTCTGAGCAATACTTGCTCGAAGCTTTCACTTCATTATATAAATTTCAATCTGTCGTCTGTCAACAGAGAATTTGTGCAAATAATGTTTATGTAAACCATGGGTGCCTGTTTTTTGTAAACCATGGATGTCTGTTTTATGTAAACCAGGGGTTCCTGGTTTATGTAAACCATGGGTGTCTTTCATGTAAACCATGGGTGCCTGGTTTGTGTAACCCACGGGTGTCTGGTTTTTGTAAACCACGGGTGCCTTGTTTATGTAAACCACGGGTGTCTAGTTTATGTAAACCATGGGTGCCTGGTTTATGTAAACATTGGGTGCTTATTTGATGTAAACCTTGAGTGCCTGGTTTATGTAAACCACGGGTGCCTGATTTATGTAAACCACGGGTGTCTGGTTTATGTAAACATAGTTGCCTGATTTATGTAAACCATGGGTGCCTGGTTTATGTAAACCATGGGTGTCTGGTTTATGTAAACCATAGTTTCCTGGTTTATGTAAACTATGGGTGTCTGGTCAGTATCTTTCTTTGGTACATGTTTGCTGACTTTCTCGAGAACAAGTAGTTGTTTGTAGAACAAGTAGTTGTTTGTAGAACAAGTAGTTGTTTGTAGAACAAGTAGTTGTTTGTAGAACAAGTAGTTGTTTGTAGAACAAGTAGTTGTTTGTAGTTCCAGGTTTGTGTTGGTTGGCTTCCTCACCTCTTCATTGTCTCAGCCTCGCCCACAACACGTGTTGCTATTTTGTTGTGACTTCATGATAACGCTAGACCCACCCAGCCTATACACATTTCCCACACTCCTTTTCTTATCGGTTATTTCATTACTACGGCTGCATCCATGAGTCGCACCTTGGTCTCATGTTATTCATGACTTGAAGCAGCTGGTGAACCGCTGTCTTTCCCTGTACGAACCCGGCCATCATTACCTTACATAATGGTTCTCGTTAAGATTGATAGCATGGATTACAGTAAGTCTCATCTCGAGCTGGTGGTATAACAAATATGAAATGTATGATATTCTAATAAGCTGGGTGTTATGCAAGACGTTAACATCCTGGCCTGTACGGCCGGTCTGGCTGGAATACCCTCCTCTTGCTGTGCCACGTCATATGCCAGCTAATCTTTATTTTCATTTGACCTCGTCCGTTTCCATTTACTTCTCTGTGAAGTAAGTATTGTCAGTTATTCTACTGCCCCAGTACCGATTCATTAGCCATGACTCAGGGAGCCATTAAACCTTGTTACATTCATTTGTGGTCAAGTTGTTAACAAGTTGTTACGCCATAGATTTAACTTTAGCGTGCCTCTTAGTCTGCCATCCTGCGGGTCTGCCTCTGACCACCCGATCCATGGTGAGTGGCTTGCCTTCCTGGTAGTACCAGTCTTAGGCCACGTAACCACCAACGCCTCTGTAGTCACCACCATCACTACCATCACCACCACTGTAGTCACCACCATCACTACCATCACCACCACTGTAGTCACCACCATCACTACCATCACCACCACTGTAGTGGCCCTATACACTCACTTCCCTGTACTTACGCTTTCCCCATTACATCAACAGTCAGGCCTGTGTTTATGCCACGACGTAATCATCCCTGATCTGACACAGTGCTGGCATGTGCTCGCTAGTTACATGAATTGCTTACTGTGTATCTCTGTATTATGGACAAGCTAAAGTAATTTACCTTTGATTTTTTTTAATTCCTTGATGTATAGGTTGTTATTGTTGTTAGAGCAGGCATGAGCTATCGTCACGTTCGATATCAGCTTATATTCTCTAGCTTCTCCCTTAATGGTCTATATCGCCATGGGATATCGTCCTCCCTAGCACGTCACCTGTCCACATCTTTCCTTCTGCATCATCTGCCTGTCCCCTATTTACCAGCATTTTCCTTATCCTTCACACCTACACCTCCTCTCATTGGCAGGCGCCAACCCACCGTCAACCATGGATACTGTCACCACCCTCACATTATTGTTACCGTCCACTCCATACACCCAAACACCTCCACCAGGCGCTCCACTCACTCTTATGGTCCTCCCCAACCCGTATCTGCTTCTTTACCAACTATTGTGCACATATCTGTTACCAGCTGTCATGCACAGTAGTTACCAACTATCGTGCACGTTACTGTTACCAACTATGATTCATGTTGTTACTGTTACCAACTCCGACCTGACGGAGGCAGTCCCTCAAGGTGGCCCCGTCACCAGGTTCGTCAGTGTACCTCCCGCTGCTGCAACACACGTCCCTCCACAATATCAACCATTCTCTCCACCCCTCCACTCTCCCTCCCTCCCTCACTCTCTCCGCTCCTCCTTACCCTCCCTCCCTCCCGCCCTGCCCCCGGCCCGGCCCCGCACTCCCCGCGCACTCGCACACCCCTCAGCCGGCACTGACGAGGCATCAGCCCAGAGACTCGCACTCACTCCCGCACCTCCAAGTCTCCTCCTCGAATTGTCCCAGTTCCCCCTTCCTCTGTGTCCCTGGCTTGGTCCTGACGCCCCCTCGTGGCTCACTCCCCCCTTCAGGGAAGTGGCAGGTGGTAGAGAGAGAGGTAAAGGGTTGTGAAGCGAGATAAGATGTGAGGGAAGTGTGAGTGCAGGCCCAAGACGGAGAGAGAAGGAGCCGCGCGCTTCTTGAAGGAGTGGTCGATCGTCCGGAGTCATCGGTACACACACACAACCACGCTCTGCGGCCGTCGTGGCGTGTCTGTCTGTACTGAGTTACCTATACACCTGTCGTGTGTGTATTTGCCCTGCCACGTGAACTGTGTGTACACAACCTGAGTTGTGGTGATGTTGGTTGCGGCATGTTGTCCTTAGAAACATTAGGACGACACTACCATTAGACTGCGCTTTGCTCAGAAAATACAACAGATAATGTGAATTTTTTTTTTTTTTGGTAAATATGGTGTGTAGTGTGTTGTGTCTTGTGAGCAGGACACGTGTGCCGCGTGCTTCCCATCCTGCCGGACGCAGCGCGCGACACCTGCTCAACCGATCCTGCGTAATATAGTGTGTAGCGTCCATGAGTGCGTTGTGGTCGTAAAGATTTGTTACACTTGACCAGTTCCTGCACAAGTGCGTGTTGTTGTGTTGCTGACACAGAGTAGTTGGTAGTGTGTTATGTACCTCAGGAACACGTGTTATGTACATTGATTGTTACTGTGGCCATGAGTGCGGCTGAACTGACATAGGTGTTTATGTTTCAAGGAACAATTACGAAGGGTTTATGTAAGCCTGAGGGGTCACAACTTGCAAGCCGAGCGGTGGCGCGTGTGGACCTTCAGAAACATGCCAGCGGACATGTTGCTCAGCTGTCACAGGATGCCTCAGTCTTGTCACTGGCCCATGCACGTACAGACCAGAAAAGCCTCACCCGCCCACTACCTGAATAATTCAAGCGCGACGCCCACTCGAGTGAGGAGCGAGGGTGGTGGGCTGGGCTGGAGGCCCACCGACCGAACCACTCTGCCGACCCGCCCGCCAGCAGCGAGTGGCGCCGCCCGCCCACGGTTGCCAGGGAGGCTTATCCCGCCGCTCGGCCGCCCCTCCAGCTCGCTCCGCCATAGCTACTCTCTGTGTCATTGATAAAAGGTTTTGCTCTCATATGATGTTGGTCGCGAGCAAAGCTGGTTGATATGACTCGAGGATCTGCTGTTATGCATAGACGTTGTGTGGGTCGTGTTGGAGAAGTCCTGAATTTGCTCCTAAGAAATCCAGGAAAATTTTAAAACCAGAAAATAACTGATGAAAATGGGACATGTTTATGAAAATGGCAACATGAGCGTTTCGAGGGGGCTCTCAAGTGCAGCTGAGTGCAGACCGTTGAGTTGCCTACGCGAGAATGTGGGTTGCCACCATCCGTGGATTCCCCCCCCCCCCCCCCGCTAGGACCACAGTCTTGTACTATCCCCTCCCCCGCCACACTTCTTGTAGTGTTCTCTGTCCTTCAGTACAGCATAACAGGTCAATAATAATACAGGAGCTTTCGAAGGTGTGAGGCAGCAAGAGGCCAGACCGTGTGGCAACTGTGGTAGTTCTCAAGGTTCTTTAGAGTGCAGTCAAGTGTAGTGCAGCGGTGGCGGTGGCGGCCGGCCCGAGGTGGGCCACGGCCGTTTTCGCCAGGTCGATATATTGAGTTGTCCACCTTATCTAATACGCCAGCTCTTGTTTACTTCCCTGTAGCCTTGTTTACACCTAGCCTGTGAGTAGCCTCTTTAATGATCATTAAGCTGTAAAGATTATTAGAATTAGGTCTCGTAAGATGAACAGTATGTTGTCTATACTAAATGGGACAGTAACTGATTGTATGCATCAGAATTCGTTTCTTGAAATATCATGTGAAGTTGGCTCCTGTGATGAGCGCGTACGAGGCCTGACAGACAGTTGTAGGAGCCTCGTGTACAGTAGGGACCCTCGTGTACAGTAGTAGATGAGTGTGGTGTGTCTGCCAGTCCTGCTCCGTGGTGCTGGTGTGGTAATGTTGGTTTTGTGACAGGTGACAAGCAACAGCTGTTGTGTTTACAGGTTATTACCAATAGTGTTAGAGGTAGAGGGAGTGGGTGGGTAGGGGAGGGTCTGGGGCGAGTGGTGATGGAGAGTAATGGGGCATGAGGAGTGCGGAGCAGGTGATGGGATGGGAAGAGTGTCGGGCAGGTGATAGGGTGGGAAGAGTCTAGGGCATGAGATGGGGCGGGAGGAGGGCAGGGTTGGTTGCGGGTTGTGGTTGGTGACGGGGGGGGGGGGGTAAGGACCGGCCACGGAGCCCCCCGGGTCAGGGATCCCGTCGCTGACGGGCAGTGGTTCCCAAGGAGTGTGCGTACAGCTGGTTCAGAGAGACGGAGGTGTTCGTGCTTCTTGCTTATGTGTGTACGACAAGTTATAAGGGACGCTTCCATAGTCTGAGTTTGGTATTTGTGAGGTTCATATGCTTCCCTCTGCCATATGTATCATAGAGTATTCTCCAGAGACTGTTGTCACCCAGTCTTTCTTGCCAAACGCTGTGAAAGTCTCTTGCTAGTGATCCTAAGTTTCAGCACTTGGTAACGGCTTTCATACGACAGTAATATCACTGCTGGAGTGCCGGGATACACTTTTTATCCTACGTCACAAGTCATGATGCTTTCTGTCGTATTGGCGCCTCTTACAGGGATTATCTGCTCGTTACTTCTCTTGTAGAATTTCAACACTCCTGAAGGACGAAAAACATTGTAATCTGAACTCCTAAATTTATACATAACAGATTCGCTTATATAAGGCTTCTCCTCCTCATCGAATTCCATGTTGTATACTCCCATATCTCTATACCCACAGCCTCTTACACATTCTGCCCACTTTGCTGATGGTTAAATAGCTTAAACCTGTAAAGGAGATACTGAGTGCTAACATCATCCTTTGCCAACGTATCTAAATCAAGCCAGTATCATGCTTTTCTCAATTGTATTATGCGTTTCTCTCGGCTTTCTCCGTGACTATATGTACATGATGAAGATCCCTTAAACCAGTGGTTCTCAATCTGGGCAGTATTGCCCACTATTGGACATTTTTAGAACCAGGGGATGGTAAACGCTAGGTGGGAGGGGGGAGGGGGTGAAGGCTCTCAGAAAATTACCGTGTGCTTGATTTAGAAATCTGGAAACAGAAGAAGCATTGATTACTTCCAGAACACATAGGTACCCACTTTCCATCCACTGAGTCCAGTAGAACTAACAACTTGGCTACAGATGTTTCTGTTACCTTGTACTTTAACATGTTCAATATGAATCTTATAACATAAAATTGATGCAGCATTTAAATTGTCCTTTTTGTTCAGATGAAATAATTTTGATTTTCCGTGTGTTTTAAAAATCTAGCCGAACCATTTGGTTACACAATGCTGCTGCCAAATTTTTCTTGTTCAAGGAAGAGCATATGATTTTCACCCTTTTTTTGTGCGATGGTGGCACAAACAATTCTAGGTAGGGGGAATGCACGGTATATCTTATTTTAAGGTATCCGTAAAAGGGTTTTTGACAAAGCATTCTTGATGTAAAGTTTATGGAAGTATCTATGAAGGGGTGTCAGTCACTACTGTTTCTTGAAATGGGCCGCTGGGTTGAGAAAGGCTGGGGTCGACGTCAGTGTCTGCGGTACCTGTAGTAGCCAGCCATCTGTGTGCCCTGCGTCAGCTGTCACGCATCATAGGAGCCCAGCCCCTGTCTTGATACATGTTGCTCCCGACCATACATTGAGCAGCTTACCTATTCATCACCCTCCCGTCTCATCTCCAATTTCAGAAGTAATAAATGTAGTACCAGTTTATAGCTAACTCTTGGTGAAATTGTGTAATTTTTCTGTAACGAAGCAAGAGTCTGAGTCTGTCTATCTGTCTTGGCTTCTTTTCTCATGATCCAGCGACAATTTGTCCCTCCACACCACTCTCTCTTGTGGTAGCTCCAGTCATAATTATCCTTGTCTCTGTGCCACCAATGAATGTTGACCCTCACCTCAGTGGTTGCTCTGACCCTAACCCCTGTGGTTGACACTGACCTTCACCCCTGTGGTTGACACTGACCTTCACCCCAGTGGTTGACGCTGATCTTCACCCCTGTGGTTGACGCTGACCTTCATCCCAGTGGTTGACGCTGACCTTCACCCCAGTGGTTGACGCTGACCTTACCCTTGTGGTTGACGCTGACCTGCCCCACAGTAGTTAACGCTGACCTTCACTACAGTGGTTGACGCTGACCTTCACCCCAGTGGTTGACGCTAACCTTCACCCCTGTGGTTGACGCTGACCTTCACCCCTGTGGTTGACGCTGACCTTCTTTACAGTGGTTAACGTTGTGCTTCTCTATTCTCTTCACTCAGCGCTGCGATGCGTCTGTCATTTCATCTCCACCCTACAGCCTGCATGACCCAGCCTCACCACACCCCACACGACCTGGTGACCGAGCCTCACCACACCCCACACGACCTGGTGACCGAGCCTCACTACACCCCACACGACCTGGTGACCGAGCCTCACCACACCCCACACAGTCTGGTGACCCAGCCTCACCACCCCCCACACGACCTGGTGACCAAGCCCCACTACTTACCACGATCAGGACAGCTAAGTCCTGACCTTACAGCGTTACCCACTGATCAACGGTCACATATCTTTACCACTACCTCCAACCCCAATCCCCTATCCCCACCCACCAATTTACTTAGCCACTTTTTGAGAACATAATTCCTTTAAGGACACTTTTACTTCCTGCATGGCTTCGATTTTCCTGTTTGAGTGTGAAGTGTTTGCCTTACTGTTACATATTTTGTAAATTAATGAAACAAGTCTTATGTTTGATATTGTGTTCCTCCCGCATTGGTGATGGTGTCTCGTGACACTGCTGGCGCCGCACTACACAGGAATGCCAACTTAACGTAGCCTGTTCTCGTAAAACGTTATTTCCCTTCATGTACTGATACTGCGTTCGTTACCTTCGTAAGATAGCAGTCTCAGCTGGCGGATGGCTTCTGAAAATCATCACCAGTTAGATTTCTTTCTTTTGGTAAGACCAAACTCTCCGTACTTTACGTTGAAAAGACTCACATATTCCCTTGACATTTTCACTTAGTCTCCTGTATTAAGATTATTGTTTCTTTTCAGGAATCAGGAAACATACGATACCTCCTCATGTTCCAGGATTTAAGTGGAGTGAGAAAACATACCTACAGTGAAACATGCCAGACTTTACCTCAGAGGATCGTTGATTTTAGTGCAAGAAGCGTACAAAGCTCGTCTGAAGTAATGATATCTTGAAGAGCGGATGTGTTTTGCCCTTGTTTGAGGTAGTGTGGGTGAGGATGCTAGAGGGCGTCGGGATGCCCCTAATGTACAGCGCCAGTGGGGCAGGTGGCCGCGAGCAGAGACGCCCTATGTGGACACAACATGAGAAGGCGGTGTTGCGGCTTCTCATGCGACAGTATGCCGGAGTAACAGAGTTCGACCCTCCAGACGTCCACAAACACCCAATTAGGAACGAAATGTGGCGACTTTTGACGGCCAGGTACAATGCTCACCCGCACGTTAGGTCCCGCGATACCAAGCAACTGAGGAAGGCTTGGGAGAATCTAAAGTACCGCGCCCGCAAATTGGGCTCAGAGAGTCAGAGAAGTGGAAGGCAACAGAATAACAGCAGTGAGTCGAGCTGGCCATTAGATGGTGTCACCCTACCTGGTCCTACGTCACCGCCCACCCAGAACCCTACCCCGACCCCAAGGGAGGCGGGAGAGGTTGGGGACTGGAGAGAATCTGAGGAAGAGTCGTCGCAAAGAAACCTAGATGACACAGAAGAACCTGAAAGAGACGTCAATGATGAAGCAGATGACGACCCTGTACAGTCTCATGAAGGTCTGGGCCATGCTCAGTCCCTTGGCGAACGGACACCAGCGGTCCTGAACCTTCACCCACTGGTGTCTTCATTGCTAGGTGGAGGGTTAGGGTCCTTAGCCACCACTCTGCCATTTCTTGCTGCGTCTCCTAGTTCTCATCTGGCGACCGGACTTCTACTTCCTCATGCAGTATCATCCTTTTCGACAGGGGACTCGGAGCTATGTCAGACAATTCTGAAGTCTTCCATGGACACCACTTCCATTACCTCCACCTCACCAACAACAGCTACCTCCACCCCGACCGCCGCTACCTCAGACACATGCATCTCTACCTCAGGGGCGTCCATCCCCATTAATGGTATTTCTCAGGCAATTCCAAACACGTTTACCACCTCCCCGTCTGCCACCTCAGCTACCGCAGACAAACCATCCAGAGCAGACGTTCCAGCAGAGCCACTGCTTGCACAAGACCGTATTCACCAGCGTCTGGCCGGGGTAGAGACCACTATTCGTCATACGGAGGAGCAACATCATGCACAGTTACAGCTTCTGAGACTTCAGATGGCACAGTCTGTTGCGGAGCACGAAGCCAAAATGCGGGTCTTGGGTGCGCAGTTAGAGTACTGGCAAAGGCGTCTTCGAGTCCAGCAGCGGGTCTCTAACGCCTTGACGGCCATCACCCAGAACGATCCTGACTTGGAAGACGAGCCACCAGCTTGACCTTATGTTACCTCTCTTAGCTACTGCCCCGTTCTTGAGTAGTACAATCTTTTGTTCCAATTAGAATGCTAGACAGGTTGTGAATAGTAATGATTGACATATTATCAGAAAGTAGTAAAGATAAGTGAAACATACGTCTTGGTCAAATCCTACGAGATCAGCGTGGAGACGTGTACTCATATGATTTAACCATTCCAGATGTTGAGTGTGTAGGTAGTACTACGTGATGGGTGTCTCGTTGGTCTGGAGTCTGTACCAGGAAAATGATGTACAATGTTCAGGATAAGGAAAGAAGTATTATGAAATAGTCATTGATTTACCTCAAGAATTGTATGTATGTATGTATGTATGTATGTATGTTTGTATGTATGTTCATGTGTGAGCAGCAAACGATTTATGAAATATGGTATAAAGTGAAGCCATGTCCCTATAATAGCCTTGGCCGGCTGGTCAATACCGGCCGGCTATGTCCCGGGACTAGGCTTGGCCGGCCGGTCAATACCGGCTGTGCTAGAATTATATTTTGATGGTCAGCCTAGCTGAGCTGCTCCACAGACTCAGCTTTAACAGATCAGCCAAATGTAACTGGAGGACACTCATATCAGTTTTTGAAGCTGGAGGACATAACTGTTGTGTTGACACTGGCATGTGTTGTACCTCTCAGTAAGTATTTTCAGTGTTGCTGGACGAGCCAGCCAGCCTACAAACTGTATATATTCACAATACCTTATTGTAATTACACAGAAATTCTATTTTTAGTAATATGTGTGTTATATCGCAAATAAATATGATGAAGTATTTACTTTTGATATGACCTATGATATACCGGTGAAATGAATCTTGCTATTACGAAAAGGTAAGGCAAGGAAATCATGGTCAAGAACACTAAGGAAATTTGTATTAAAGTGTTGAGGAAAAGGTTTAGAGGCCTATTACCTCAGTAACTAATATTTAGATTTTCTAACAGTCATGTTGATTGGAATTACGAGGATATATTTACCGTGTCACAGATATTATGATGGGGGTGACAAGTACCGTCCGTGGACTGTCTCAGGACAACCCCTCACTGTTCACTGTATGAACAAAATTACACACACATCGCACAGGCAATCTGTGCCTTTATTTAGGTTGGAGTGAATCAAAAATTTTAAAACAAAAACTTTCTTACATTCAATTAAGGTCATTTCTAAAGACTGATGCGATCACTGATCTTTATAAGAACAGAAATCAGTGTATAACGTTCATCAGCACAAGATAGGAAATTGGAATTTTGATACATTTGTATACAAAGAGTGGAATTCCTATGATATATATATATATATATATATATATATATATATATATATATATATATATATATATATATATATATTTTTTTTTTTTTTTTTTTTTTTTTTGCTTTGTCGCTGTCTCCCGCGTTTGCGAGGTAGCGCAAGGAAACAGACGAAAGAAATGGCCCAACCCACCCCCATATACATGTATATACATACGTCCACACACGCAAATATACATACCTACACAGATTTCCATGGTTTACCCCAGACGCTTCACATGCCCTGATTCAATCCACTGACAGCACGTCAACCCCGGTATACCACATCGATCCAATTCACTCTATTCCTTGCCCTCCTTTCACCCTCCTGCATGTTCAGGCCCCGATCACACAAAATCTTTTTCACTCCATCTTTCCACCTCCAATTTGGTCTCCCACTTCTCCTCGTTCCCTCCACCTCCGACACATATATCCTCTTGGTCACTCTTTCCTCACTCATTCTATCCATGTGCCCAAACCATTTCAAAACACCCTCTTCTGCTCTCTCAACCACGCTCTTTTTATTTCCACACATCTCTCTTACCCTTACGTTACTTACTCGATCAAACCACCTCACACCACACATTGTCCTCAAACATCTCATTTCCAGCACATCCATCCTCCTGCGCACAACTCTATCCATAGCCCACGCCTCGCAACCATACAACATTGTTGGAACCACTATTCCTTCAAACATACCCATTTTTGCTTTCCGAGATAATGTTCTCGACTTCCACACATTCTTCAAGGCTCCCAGGATTTTCGCCCCCTCCCCCACCCTATGATCCACTTCCGCTTCCATGGTTCCATCCGCTGCCAGATCCACTCCCAGATATCTAAAACACTTTACTTCCTCCAGTTTTTCTCCATTCAAACTTACCTCCCAATTGACTTGACCCTCAGCCCTACTGTACCTAATAACCTTGCTCTTATTCACATTTACTCTTAACTTTCTTCTTTCACACACTTTACCAAACTCAGTCACCAGCTTCTGCAGTTTCTCACATGAATCAGCCACCAGCGCTGTATCATCAGCGAACAACAACTGACTCACTTCCCAAGCTCTCTCATCCCCAACAGGCTTCATACTTGCCCCTCTTTCCAAAACTCTTGCATTCACCTCCCTAACAACCCCATCCATAAACAAATTAAACAACCATGGAGACATCACACACCCCTGCCGCAAACCTACATTCACTGAGAACCAATCACTTTCCTCTCTTCCTACACGTACACATGCCTTACATCCTCGATAAAAACTTTTCACTGCTTCTATCAACTTGCCTCCCACACCATATATTCTTAATACCTTCCACAGAGCATCTCTATCAACTCTATCATATGCCTTCTCCAGATCCATAAATGCTACATACAAATGCTACATACATATATATTGCAGTAGGTCACAGTGATGCGCGTAATTTATTATTTGCTGATGACCACGAGGTTAAACGAAAAACGGTAAGCCCCAAGTGCACTTTCGTGTGATTAATACATCGTCAGGGGAGATACAAGAATGGCATTCTTGTATCTCCCCTGACAATGTATTAATCACACGAAAGTGCACTTGGGACTTATCGTGTTTCAATTTTCCTCGAGGTTATGAACATATATATATATATATATATATATATATATATATATATATATATATATATATATATATATATATATATATATATTGTGTGTGTGTGTGTGCTTGGGTGTTATTTTGTATGGACACTTTAATTTGCAACCACGGAAATGAAAAAAGGTAAGAAATTTATTCTCTATTATGTAAGACCCATCCGTATTCTTTTAATATTTTCACAAAGGTACTAACAGTACGTTTATATATATATATATATATATATATATATATATATATATATATATATATATATATATATATATATATATATATATATATAATGTCACTGTAGTTGTTGAATATGTTTATAGAGGATTTGGTGAGGGAGGTAGGTGAAAGGATGTACATGTTAGTGACAGGTTTACATCATAATTAAGGCTTCAGAAGCTGGTGACAGATTGGAGAGTATATGAAAAGTTGAGAGTAAATAAGAAAAAGAAACTTGGGTTGTGAGGTGTAGCAGGGGGACGCGACAATGGTTTCAGTCAGAGTAGGGAAGACCTGGAGAAAGTTCAGTGCTTATTAGGTACCTGGGAGTGGACGTGACAGCAGATGGTATCATAGAGGCTCAGGCGAGTCTAAGGTTCAAGAGAGGGATAAGGTCTTGCATGCATTAAGGAGCTTATGGAAGGAAGAGGTCAATGTCTATCAGGACTCAGATGGATGTGTTTGAAAGTATTGTAAACCCGATAGTGTGCTGTCCAACGTTGAGTCTTGGTCCTTGAAAGCACAGGAAGACGAAGAAGATGGGTGAGATGAAATGAAATGCTTTAGAAGATGTGATGAGAGGAGAGTTGATTATTATCTAAGGAATGAGTGTAAGAGGGAGAGATGGAAGTAAGCACAATATGATTGCGAAAGCTGACGAGGTGTGAGCTTAGATATTTTGGACATTTAAAGAGGATTAGCAAAGAACGTCAACTGAAAAGATCTACATGTTTCAAGTGGTGCGATCAAGGGAACGGGTGAAACTGAAAAAAAAGGCGAAGGATAAATTGAAGGAAGCTTTGGGGTAGCGCAAGGTGAAAGGCGAGCGTTGAATACAATGAATCACATCGACGTGGTACATTAGGGGTAACAATCCGTCAATGGACTTGACCAGTGTATATGAAGCGGTTAAGGAAAACTATGGAATAATTTGTAAAGCTTGGTTGTGGATGATACGTTCTGGTTTCAGTGCATCATGCTTAACACGTAGAGAGGAGACGTGAACAAATTAAGCCGTTGTTCGTTTGTTTCGAATGCTACCTTGCTGGACAATAGTTAAGTACATGGTTAAGTCATATATATATATATATATATATATATATATATATATATATATATATATATATATATATATATATATATATATATTCACTATATCCCTCATTGGCAAGGTAGCGCCAGATACAGACGATGAAATGGCCTCATTCGTTCACATCCACTCTCAAACTGCCATGTATAATACACCGAGACCGGGTTCTCTTATCCACAGCCTGACCTCAGAGACCTTTCCATGGTTTCCCCTAATCGCTCCAAATGTCCAGGTTCAGTTCATTGGCAGCTTGTCGTCCCCCGTATACAACAGAGCTCCATTCGCTCTATCCCTTGTATGCCTCACACCCTCTGCATGTTCAGGCCCACCTCGAAGCTCCAAAGCATCTTTCACTACATCCTTCCACCTCTTCCTTGGCTTTCTCCTTTTCCTTGTTCCCTCCACTTTTAACATACATACCCTCTTAGTTATCATCTCCTCTCTCATCCTTTCTATATGTCCAAACCATTTCAGCACATCATTTTCACCTTTCTGATACGCGCTCTTCTTACTACCACACCTCTTTCTAGCCCTATCATTTCTTATTCGATCAATCTTCCTCACTCTACATTATTATTGCCCTCAAGCATTTTATTTACAACGCACCCATCCACTTGTCTTTTTGTCTGAGATCCACGCTTCGTATCCATATGGCACCTACGGGAATATTTTAGTACCATCAAACATACCAATCTTTGCCCTACATGATGTCAGTCAGTGCCCTATCTTCCCAAACTTTCCTCAGTGCACCAGGATCTTGACCCCATCATCCACCCTATGGCCCATATCAGCCTCCATAGTCCTTTTTTTCACGTTGGAGGCTCCAGTCACGGACCAAAGTCCACATGAAGGCCGGGCCTTAATTTAGATATAGGAGTTAATGAAAGGGAGAACGAAGAGACAAGGGAAAGTATTCACGAATTTGGTGGAAGTGAAAAACTGTCTTTTTGAATATGCCAGGTCATTTTTATTGGGTAAGACATGAGAAGATAGAGGCTTCAAAGTGTAAGAAAGAAATAGTTATCGAACGGCGCATGTGACGCAGCAGCTTGGTAAGTAGTCTAGCTAATGGTGGGGGCACACAAGCAACCAGCTCTTGGGAGCAAAAACCAAAGTAATACCTATGGAAGGAATGTGCAGTTGGTGGAACATTTTTGCGGTTTAAGTTGATAGAAAAAAGAACCAGCAGGACGTTAATGGGAAAGCCTGCACGCCCCTACCATTAATTACTACTTCGGATCTAATATCATATCTAGCTTGATGACCATAATTAGCGTTCAGCGTGTTTAGGCCAGAGTTAGATCCTGGATGAAAGATCAGGTTCAAATGTCTTTGTAAATCTGTAGGTAAGGGATTTGTGAAATTGATTTTTTGGTACTAATTCGAAAGACGATACTTACTCTGTACCTGCGACTGATTACTTCCTATTTAGGGAATAAGGTAGAAAAGCCATTATTCATAATAAGTTTATGAAAAAAAGGTGTATTGGTATTAATGCCTGATTAGGATTTGCAAAGCATTGATTGAATGTCCTAACCAAGATTTTTTTTCTTTCAGTGTTATGCGGCAACCGTGTGAGCCAGATGACCAAGACTTACAATGATATTGACGCAGTAACCCGTCTTCTACAAGAGGTCAGTATCCCTTCTTCCTGTGGAAGTGTCAGCCTAGGAAGATCACTCCCTTCATTGTTTTCAAATCTCTTAGAACAACGCTAATGAGTTTCCATTCATCCCATAGTCACCTCTGTCTTTAGTGTCCCGATTATTTGGTCATTTCTCCTCAGACCTGTTGGACTGCCTCTGCATGATGACGTCACATTGGTATTCACACTTCATTAGTCGGGTCTTACAGGTTTTATCATGGAGAGCATGTTGAAAATCGCTTAACTAAAAGCATTTATCACATATTGAATCATTTTTTCTAGTTATCTATTTCACTTGATACAGAGGAAGTTATATATATCTAATAAGTTATTTATATGTAATGGGACTTGAATATTTCGCGCCATGCTTAACAGGTCTTAGTTCGCTTGTAGAAGGTACTGCCACGTACGGCGGGCACGTCCATGTGTCTGTGCATTCAAGTCACCACCTTTATTAGATCTAACATCCGTGTTCAGTTCTTAGCCGCTTGGTTATATACAATTGTTTGATTTCATATGCAGATGCCTTCTTGGTAAAAGCTTCAGCATCCTATCATGATTTGGACGCCTCAGAAAAGAACTATATACCGTATGTACTTGTGCATAATTCGAATTTTTAAGACCAAATTTGTTGGCAAAAATTTGGGGGTCGACCTATACATGGGTAATAGTTTTGTTAGGTTAAAATCCGTGCATGATAGGAAGAGCTAAAAGCAACTTTTAGCTTCAGATATGAAAAAATATTTACCAGTTATTGCCAGTGAACAATGGAAACGTGAATTATATGAAAACTGTGCAGTACCTTCAGCAGATGAAGCTCAATAACTTACAGTAGGCTAACTTACTTTGCAACGTGCTCCCAGTAGTCTATGCCGAAGTTCTTGTCTCAGGCTAACTTACACGGTATCATAGTACCCATAAATCCACAAAAAATACCGGTAATAAAAACCTTTTCGATATTTCACTCAATATAATAATTCACCTCAATCTCATATTGTTTACAGCGATACACGAGGCACCACCAGCTGTTGAGTGTTGGCACAGTTGCTAGGGCAGATCTCCTGCATCATAGCAAGCCCAAAGTAGCCAGATGGATGGTAGCACAGGACAATATGACAAAGTATTCATTTTTAAGTTTATTTATAGATACATCAGTTTTTGTTCAGTAAATTTGAAACATGAATATTTTTCATTAAATTTGAAACAAAAGAAATTACGATACCATATTTCTGAATATTTCCGTTAAAATCCATCAAAATCACTTTCCTTGTTATCGTCTTTAGCACCAAACAGCACCTCTCAGTCCTCCTCTTGAACAGCATCATCATACAGATCAACACCTTCATCAGTCATAGGATTATCAATATCTTCATCATCAATCACGCTGTCATTTGCCTTATCATCCTACGAGTCATCTGTTCCATCAAGAACATTCGAAATCCCAAATTTCTTAATAGATTTCATCATGATTTCTGGTCTGATTGTATCCCAGGCCTCTACATAATGTTGCTAGTGATGGAATTTGGATTTTGCCTCTTTTGTGTGTGACTTATCTCCTTCCATCATCCAGTTTTTCCACTCGACTCTCATCGCTTCTTTGAGTGGTTTGTTTATGGAAACATCCATAATCCACAAAGAGTCACATCTATATCAGTGTTTTCCTTCCTAATCCCAACAGTAAACTTTCAACAACAGGTGACCGAAACATATCCCGCACAAGAAGACTCTTTTCATTGCGCAGTCCCCCACTGGTCGAAAGTTTTAGATTCTTATTATTTTTATTATTACACGAAATCACACTTGGAAACTTGTCGCGTTTCGTTTCCCCGTGGACTTCTCGGAAAATACTTGATCACGCGATCAATTGTGGTACTTTCCACAATATATATATATATATATATATATATATATATATATATATATATATATATATATATATATATATATATATATATATATATGAGAAGTGGGAGACCAAATTGGAGGTGGAAAGATGGAGTGAAAAAGATTTTGTGTGATCGGGGCCTGAACATGCAGGAGGGTGAAAAGAGGGCAAGGAATAGAGTGAATTGGATCGATGTGGTATACCGGGGTTGACGTGCTGTCAGTAGATTGAATCAGGGCATGTGAAGCGTCTTGGGTAAACCATAGAAAGCTGTGTAGGTATGTATATTTGCGTGTGTGGACGTATGTATTTACATGTGTATGGGGGTGGGTTGGGCCATTTCTTTCGTCTGTTTCCTTGCGCTACCTCGCAAACGCGGGAGACAGCGACAAAGCAAAAAAAAAAAAAAAAAAAAAATATATATATATATATATATATTATTATTATTATTATTATTATTATTATTATTATTATTATTATTATAATTATTATTATAATACTTAGTCGCTGTCTCCCGCGTTAGCGAGGTAGCGCAAGGAAACAGACGAAAGAATGGCCCAACCCGCCCACATATGCATGTATTTACATAAACGGCCACACACGCACTAATACATACCTATACATTTCAATGTATACATACATATACATACACAGACATATACATATATACACATGTACATATTCACACTTGCTGCCCTCATCCATTCTCATCGCCACCCCGCCACACATGAAATAGCACTCACCTCTCCCTGTGCAAGCGTGTGAGGTAGCTCTAGGAAAAGACAACAAAGGCCACATTCGTTCACACTCAGTCTCTAACTGTCATGTGTAATGCACCGAAACCGCAGTTCCCTTTCCGTATCCATTCCCCACAAAACTTTCCATGGTTTACCCAAGATGCTTCACATGCCCTGATTCAATCCATTGACAGCACGTCGACTCCGGTATACCACATCGTTCCAGTTCACTCAATTCCTTGCACGCCTTTCACCCTCCTGTATGTTCAGGCCCCGATCACTCAAAATCTTTTTCACTACATCCTTCCACCTCCAATTTGGTCTCCCACTTCTGCTCGTTTCCTCTACCTTTGACACATATATCCTCTTTGTCAAAGTTTCCTCACTCATTCTCTCCATGTCACCAAACCATTTCAATGCACCCTCTTCTGCTCTCTCAACCTCGCTCTTTTCATTACCACACATCTCTTACCCTTTCATTACTTTCTAGATCAAACCACCTCACACCACATATTGTTCTCAAACATTTCATTTCCAACACATCCACCCTCCTCCACACAACCCTGTAGCCCATGCCTTGCAACCATATAACATTGTTGGAACCACAATTCCTTCAAACATACCCATTTTTGCTCTCTGAGATAACGTTCTCGCCTTCTACACATTTTTCAACGCTCCCAGAACCCTCACCCCCTTCCCCACCCTCACTCGTGCTGATATGTGAACACAAACTCTCCTATGGGGCGGGCGACGCCAAGGGTCTCCAACACTCGTCAAATTCTCATAAATTTGAATGCAGCTTTTGCTTAGAAGTAAGTTTATGATGAAATTGGCATCCATTTGTACATAGAATGAATATATGATATTTGATAGCATAAAGCAGCTGTTAGAAATAATCAAGGAAATTTTGTTTGATAATACAAATTACTCATCTTTTCAGATAATGTTAAGAAACGTCATTTTTTGGGAAGATGGTGAAACGGTCATGATTCTTTCATGGGTGATTTATGTAAATCATTGCAATAGATAGGTATACATAACACATTCATTAATTTTTTTCCCTTTTCAAAGAGCTGATATTGTTAGAATATATGTATAATATGTATTGTAATTAAGATTAAGTTTATTGTATACTTTATGCTCATTAGGGGATCACCCCGTACTCCACTTTGATACGCTCCTTATACATGTGTGCATGAAGCAACATGCATTTGTATACTTTTTCACTTTTTTTTTGTGTTGGAGGCTTCATTCATGGACAAAATCCACATCAAAGCCGGGCCTTAATTGAAATATAGAGATGTTAATGACAGGGCAAAAGAAGAGACATGGGAAATTACGAATTGCAGAGGAAGTGATTAACCCACCTTTTAAAATGTGCCAGGTCATAGTTACTTGGAAAGACGTGAGAAGGTAGATAGTAACAAAGATTTGAGGTGTAGCGAAAGAAACAGTTATCAGAACGGCCCACACTTTAGTTGCCAACGGCCACATAATAGTCATGTGACGCAGCAGCAGCAAGCATTGCATGCCTTGCATGGTCTGCCTAGTAGTTGGGGCACAGAAGCAGCCAGCTGAAGAAGGAAAATGAACCAACATTAACAGCGTAGGGCAAGGGGGTCAAGTTCTGTATTTCAAATACAGCCCAGGCTTGATGTGCACTTTTGTCGGCGACTGGAGCCTCCAACTTTACAAAAGAAAAAAAAGCAAACAACAGCTTTGAGTCAGAATAGAGGTTGGAGATTGCAGTTAGACATAAAAAAGGAGCGACATAAAAAAGGAGCTTGCAAGAGCATCATTAGATAATTAAGTTTTAGCGAGAAATAAGATATTAGAAGTACCAGACAGTGTTCAACAGGAGAGATTGCTAGAGAGAGCATGATTGTTTGTATAGGGAGTAGAAAAAGAGGCAGGTCTATCAGAGAGGGAAAGGTCATGGGAGGAGCCAGTTCCCCTTCTGCCCGAGTCTTCCCTCCCATTGGCAATAGAGTCAGTCGAAAATTCGGAGACTCTTAGCACCCCTTGATGCCAGGGATTAAGGGCCATAAGTGTTGAACTCTGTTTGACTGTTCATTTCATACAGTGGGCAATTTTGTTCCCAAGGGAACAGATGAAACAGCCTCAGATGCACAAATCCTTTTTCTATTTTTCATTTATGATACATCAAAACCAGAACTTACTATCCATAGCCAAGAACCCCAGACCAATTCTGTGACTTTCACTGTCCACTTCATATGCCATGGTTCATCCCAGTGAGAACACAGTGCCCCCCCTCCCCCTATGTCACATTGTTCTAGTTTACTCTGTCCCATGCACACCTCTCACCATCATGAATGTGCTGAAGCACCTTAAAGCCTTTCACTTCATTTTTCCATTTCTTTCTCAGTCTTTCCCTCCCTCTTACTTCTACATCTGCCATATAGATCCTCTTTATCGATCTAGCTTCATTTATCATCTCCATATATCCAAACTATTGCAGCACATCCTGTTCAGATCTCTCAGTCTGACTGCTCACAACCGCACCTCACTCCTTTTTCATTCCTTACACAGTTAACCTCCCTCACACTGCTTATCCTCAAGAATTTGATTTCCAGTATATCCACTCTGCTCCATTCTTTTGCATTCAGGGTCCAAGATACATACGTCCGTACAACTTGAGACATACCCGTCTTTTTCCAAATCAATAATGACTACTCCTTCCACACTCTCATGTACTTAGGACCTCTGTCCCCTTTCCCACCCTCTGACTTACTTCAGCTCCCAAGGCACCATCCACTGCCATATCCACTCCCAGATATCTACAGCCCTCCACATCCACCAGGTTCCCCCCACTTCAAACTATGCTTAGATCATCTTGCCTTATCCTGCCATTACACCTCATTACCTTACTTTTATTCACATTAACTCTTGATTTCTTTTTATGCATTCTTCCAACTTGGACAACTGCTTTAAGAGTTTCTCTGTCAAGACACACATACTTGCAGATTTGTATGCCTGTCATTATTGCTTAGTAAGATGCTTTTGTATAGCATTGATTCTTTCCTGTTTAGTGGCTTATATTAGCATTGCTGAAAATTTCTTTTAACCCATTGAACAGAAGGCTTTTGATGAGTATCTTTAAAGCAATATTGTCTTGCAGAAAGAGAAGGACCTTGAACTTGCTGCTAAAATTGGCCAACAACTTTTGAACCGCAATAAGGCCCTAGAAGAGCGCAATGCCACTCTTGAAAGTGAAGTGTCTGCTGCTGGTGAAAAAATTACACAGCTCAGGCATGATTTGCAGATGAAGACAGACCTGCTTGCAATTTACACAAATGATGTTGATGACACCAGCAGTTGTGAAAGTTAGTAGAAACGGATGATTTAATCCAATAGGGTACAGTACTATTTGTATTGTTTTCAATGAGATTTTTATCTTTGTACTAAGTGTTGTATAATTGTGAAGTAGAAACAAGAATAGTGAAACTCTTTTGGCATAGATGGTAGAAAGGTAGATATAATACCAACCTCAGCTATACCAGCATGAAACACATTCAAAGAGTACTGATACTGGTAGCATAATTTTTGCATTTATAAAATCCATGTCAGCTGAAGTTTGATGCAAAAGAATTAGAATTGAATTTTATCCATGATAGAAATACTAGGATTGTTTACATGCTTTATTCTTATTGTACTTTGAGCAATATTAAATTTTAAGTTTCGATGGTTATCAGTTTTCTCTCTCTTTAGCAACACCCACTGGTGTACGACTTGTGAATGTTGACATCCTACAACACCGTGTGAAGAACTTGGAAGAAGAAAACAAGACTCTACGCTTAGAGGCCTCCCAGCTAGCCAGTGATACACTTGAATGTGAAGATAAAGAGAAAGAACTTGTCTCAGATGTCATCAAACAGCTCAGTAAGATTTCTGTTCTGATTTGGTGTGTTAATGATTTTGCTTATGAAGTAATTTTGATACATATACTAGAATAGAATAATTCTTATAACGATGTTTCCCTCCATTTACATAATGGATATATGTTTCATTGATTTTGTATTAAAATTTTCCCATCCTTGGAGAATAATACTTGCCATATGAATATAATTGTTGGTCATGTTATTATCTATCTTGTTAGTACTGCAGTCAGTTAAACGAGATACCTTCACCATTACTAATGCTGTTATATTCAGTCTTATGCTTTTACTTTCATCACCAAGGTAGCACTAGGAAAAGAAAACAAAGGTCCCATTCATTCACACTCAGTCTCAAGCTGTCATTTATAATGCACCAAAACCACAGCTCTCTTTCCACATCCAAGCCCCACAAAACTTTCCATGGTTTACCCCAGACACTTCACATGCCCTGGTTCAATCCATTAACAGCACGTTGATCCCGGTATACCACATCGTTCCAATTCACTCTGTTCCTTTGCACACCTTTCACCCTCTTGCATGTTCAGGCCCTGATCACTCAAAATCTTTTTCACCCCATCTTTCCACCTCCAATTTGGTCTCCCACTTCTTGTTCCCTTCACCCCTGACATATATATATATATATATATATATATATATATATATATATATATACATATATATATATATATATATATATATATATATATATATATATATATATATATATATATATATATATATTTTTTTTATTATACTTTGTCGCTGTCTCCCGCGTTTGCGAGGTAGCGCAAGGAAACAGACGAAAGAAATGGCCCCCACCCATACACATGTATATACATACGTCCACACATGCAAATATACATACCTACACAGCTTTCCATGGTTTACCCCAGACGCTTCACATGCCTTGATTCAATCCACTGACAGCACGTCAACCCCGGTATACCACATCGCTCCAATTCACTCTATTCCTTGCCCTCCTTTCACCCTCCTGCATGTTCAGGCCCCGATCACACAAAATCTTTCTCACTCCATCTTTCCACCTCCAATTTGGTCTCCCTCTTCTCCTCGTTCCCTCCACCTCCGACACATATATCCTCTTGGTCAATCTTTCCTCACTCATTCTCTCCATGTGCCCAAACCACTTCAAAACACCCTCTTCTGCTCTCTCAACCACGCTCTTTTTATTTCCACACATCTCTCTTACCCTTACGTTACTCACTCGATCAAACCACCTCACACCACACATTGTCCTCAAACATCTCATTTCCAGCACATCCATCCTCCTGCGCACAACTCTATCCATAGCCCACGCCTCGCAACCATACAACATTGTTGGAACCACTATTCCTTCAAACATACCCATTTTTGCTTTCCGAGATAATGTTCTCGACTTCCACACATTCTTCAAGACCCCCAGAATTTTCGCCCCCTCCCCCACCCTATGATCCACTTCCACTTCCTTGGTTCCATCCGCTGCCAGATCCACTCCCAGATATCTAAAACACTTCACTTCCTCCAGTTTTTCTCCATTCAAACTCACCTCCCAATTGACTTGACCCTCAACCCTACTGTACCTAATAACCTTGCTCTTATTCACATTTACTCTTAACTTTCTTCTTCCACACACTTTACCAAACTCAGTCACCAGCTTCTGCAGTTTCTCACATGAATCAGCCACCAGTGCTGTATCATCAGCGAACAACAACTGACTCACTTCCCAAGCTTTCTCATCCCCAACAGACTTCATACTTGCCCCTCTTTCCAAAACTCTTGCATTTACCTCCCTAACAACCCCATCCATAAACAAATTAAACAACCATGGAGACATCACACACCCCTGCCGCAAACCTACGTTCACTGAGAACCAATCACTTTCCTCTCTTCCTACACGTACACATGCCTTACATTCTCGATAAAAACTTTTCACTGCTTCTAACAACTTTCCTCCCACACCATATATTCTTAATACCTTCCACAGAACATCTCTATCAACTCTATCATATGCCTTCTCCAGATCCATAAATGCTACATACAAATCCATTTGCTTTTCTAAGTATTTCTCACATACATTCTTCAAAGCAAACACCTGATCCACACATCCTCTACCACTTCTGAAACCACACTGCTCTTCCCCGATCTGATGCTCTGTACATGTCTTCACCCTCTCAATCAATACCCTCCCATATAATTTACCAGGAATACTCAACAAACTTATACCTCTGTAATTTGAGCACTCACTCTTATCCCCTTTGCCTTTGTACAATGGCACTATGCACGCATTCCGCCAATCCTCAGGCACCTCACCATGAGTCATACATACATTAAATAACCTTACCAACCAGTCAACAATACAGTCACCCCCTTTTTTAATAAATTCCACTGCAATACCATCCAAACCTGCTGCCTTGCCGGCTTTCATCTTCCGCAAAGCTTTCACTACCTCTTCTCTGTTTACCAAATCATTTTCCCTAACCCTCTCACTTTGCACACCACCTCGACCAAAACACCCTATATCTGCCACTCTATCATCAAACACATTCAACAAACCTTCAAAATACTCACTCCATCTCCTTCTCACATCACCACTACTTGTTATCACCTCCCCATATGCACCCTTCACTGAAGTTCCCATTTGCTCCCTTGTCTTACGCACTTTATTTACCTCCTTCCAGAACATCTTTTTTATTCTCCCTAAAATTTAATGATACTCTCTCACCCCAACTCTCATTTGCCCTTTTTTTCACCTCTTGCACCTTTCTCTTGACCTCCTGTCTCTTTCTTTTATACATCTCCCACTCAATTGCATTTTTTCCCTGCAAAAATCGTCCAAATGCCTCTCTCTTCTCTTTCACTAATACTCTTACTTCTTCATCCCACCACTCACTACCCTT
The DNA here is from genome assembly GCF_036320965.1 of Panulirus ornatus. NCBI lineage: Eukaryota > Metazoa > Arthropoda > Malacostraca > Decapoda > Palinuridae > Panulirus > Panulirus ornatus. The sequence goes on along the minus strand of NC_092271.1, from coordinate 30,010,931 downwards.
TCTAATCAACCCACCTCCCACTCTTCTCATGCCACAAGCATCTTTTGCGCAATCCATCACTGATTCCCTAAATACATCCCATTCCTCCCCCACTCCCCTTACTTCCATTGTTCTCACCTTTTTCCATTCTGTACTCAGTCTCTCCTGGTACTTCCTCACACAGGTCTCCTTCCCAAGCTCACTTACTCTCACCACCCTCTTCACCCCAACATTCACTCTTCTTTTCTGAAAACCCATACAAATCTTCACCTTAGCCTCCACAAGATAATGATCAGACATCCCTCCAGTTGCACCTCTCAGCACATTAACATCCAAAAGTCTCTCTTTCGCACACCTGTCAATTAACACGTAATCCAATAACGCTCTCTGGCCATCTCTCCTACTTACATAAGTATACTTATGTATATCTCGCTTTTTAAACCAGGTATTCCCAATCATCAGTCCTTTTTCAGCACATAAATCTACAAGCTCTTCACCATTTCCATTTACAACACTGAACACCCCATGTATACCAATTATTCCCTCAACTGCCACATTACTCATATATATATATATTTTTTTTTTTTTTTTTTTTTATACTTTGTCGCTGTCTCCCGCGTTTGCGAGGTAGCGCAAGGAAACAGACGAAAGAAATGGCCCAACCCCCCCCCCCATACACATGTACATACGTCCACACACGCAAATATACATACCTACACAGCTTTCCATGGTTTATCCCAGACGCTTCACATGCCTTGATTCAATCCACTGACAGCACGTCAACCCCTGTATACCACATCGCTCCAATTCACTCTATTCCTTGCCCTCCTTTCACCCTCCTGCATGTTCAGGCCCCGATCACACAAAATCTTTTTCACTCCATCTTTCCACCTCCAATTTGGTCTCCCTCTTCTCCTCGTTCCCTCCACCTCCGACACATATATCCTCTTGGTCAATCTTTCCTCACTCATTCTCTCCATGTGCCCAAACCATTTCAAAACACCCTCTTCTGCTCCACGCTCTTTTTATTTCCACACATCTCTCTTACCCTTACGTTACTTACTCGATCAAACCACCTCACACCACACATTGTCCTCAAACATCTCATTTCCAGCACATCCATCCTCCTGCGCACATCTCTATCCATAGCCCACGCCTCGCAACCATACAACATTGTTGGAACCACTATTCCTTCAAACATACCCATTTTTGCTTTCCGAGATAATGTTCTCGACTTCCACACATTTTTCAAGGCTCCCAAAATTTTCGCCCCCTCCCCCACCCTATGATCCACTTCCGCTTCCATGGTTCCATCCGCTGACAGATCCACTCCCAGATATCTAAAACACTTCACTTCCTCCAGTTTTTCTCCATTCAAACTTACCTCCCAGTTGACTTGTCCCTCAACCTTACTGTACCTAATAACCTTGCTCTTATTCACATTTACTCTCAGCTTTCTTCTTTCACACACTTTACCAAACTCAATCACCAGCTTCTGCAGTTTCTCACACAAATCAGCCACCAGCGCTGTATGAACAGCGAACAACAACTGACTCACTTCCCAAGCTCTCATCCACATCAGACTGCATACTTGCCCCTCTCTCCAAAACTCTTGCATTCACCTCCCAGCAACCCCGTCTATAAACAAATTAAACAACCATGGAGACATCACGCCCCCCTGCTGCAAACCAACATTCACTGAGAACCAATCATTTTCATCCCTTCCTACTTGTACACATGTCTTACATCCTCATAAAAACTTTTCACTGCTTCTAACAACTTGCCTCCCACACTGTATATATTCTTAATACCTTTCACAGAGCATCTCTATCAACTCTATCATATGCCTTCTCCAGATCCATAAATGCTACATACAAATCCATTTGCTTTTCTAAGTATTTCTCACAAACATTCTTCTAATCAAACACCTGATCCACACATCCCCTACCACTTCTGAAACCACACTGCTCTTCCCCATTCTGATGCTCTGTACATGCCTTCACCCTTTCAGTTAATACCCTTCCATATAATTTCCCAGGAATACTCAACAAACTTATACCTCTGTAATTTGAGCACTCACTCTTACCCCCTTTGCCTTTGTACAGTGGCACTATGCATGCATTCCGCCAATCCTCAGGCACCTCGCCATGAATCGTAAACACATTAGATATCCTTACCAACCAGTCAACAACACAGTCACCCACTTTTTTAATAAATTCCACTGCAATACCATCCAAACCCAGTGCTTTGCTGGCTTTCATCTTCTGCAAAGCTTTTACTACCTCTTTTCTGTTTACCAAATCATTCTCCCTAACCCTCTCACTTTGCACACCACCTCGACCAAAACACCCTATATCTGCCACTCTATCATCAGACACATTCAACAAACCTTCAAAATACTCACTCCATCTCCTCACATCACCACTTCTTGTTATCACCTCGCCATTAGCCCCCTTCACTGACGTTCCCATTTGTTCCCTTGTCTTATGCACTTTATTTACCTCCTTCCAAAACATCTTTTTATTCTCCCTAAAATTCAGTGTGTGGAAGTCGAGAACGTTATCTTGGAAAGCAAAAATGGGTATGTTTGAAGGAATAGTAGTTCCAACAATGTTATATGGTTGCGAGGCGTGGGCTATAGGTAGAGTTGTGCAGAGGAGGGTGGATGTGCTGGAAATGAGATGTTTGAGGACTATATGTAGTGTGAGGTGGTTTGATCAAGTAAGTAATGAAAGGGTAAGAGAGATGTGTGGTAAGAAAAAGAGTGTGGTTGAGAGAGCAGAAGAGCTTGCTTTGAAATTGTTTGGTCACATGGAGAGAATGAGCAAGTAAAGATTGACAAAGAGGATATATGTGTCAGAGGAGGAAGGAACAAGGAGAAGTGGGAGACCAAATTGGAGGTGGAAAGATGGAGTGAAAAAGATTTTGAGTGACCGGGGCCTGAACTTACAGGAGGGTGAGAGGCATGCAAGGAATAGAGTGAATTGGAACAATGTGGTATACCGGGGTTGACGTGCTGTCAGTGGATTGAATCAGGGCATGTGAAGCGTCTGGGGTAAACCATGGAAAGCTGTGTAGGTATGTATATTTGCGTGTGTGGACGTATGTATATACATGTGTATGGGGGTGGGTTGGGCCATTTCTTTCGTCTGTTTCCTTGCGCTACCTCGCAATCGCGGGAGACAGCGACAAAGCAAAAAAAAAAAAATATATAGAGTTTTGGAAAGAGGGGCAAGTATGAAGTCTGTTGGGGATGAGAGAGCTTGGGAAGTGTGTCAGTTGTTGTTCGCTGATGATACAGCGCTGGTGGCTGATTCATGTGACAAACTGCAGAAGCTGGTGACTGAGTTTGGTAAAATGTGTGAAAGAAGAAAGTTAAGAGTAAATGTGAATAAGAGCAAGGTTATTAGGTACAGTAGGGTTGAGGGTCAAGTCAATTGGGAGGTAAGTTTGAATGGAGAAAAACTGGAGGAAGTAAAGTGTTTTAGATATCTGGGAGTGGATCTGGCAGCAGATGGAACCATGAAAGCGGAAGTGGATCATAGGGTGGGGGAGGGGGCGAAAATTCTGGGAGCCTTGAAGAATGTGTGGAAGTTGAGAACATTATCTCGGAAAGCAAAAATGGGTATGTTTGAAGGAATAGTGGTTCCAACAATGTTGTATGGTTGCGAGGCGTGGGCTATGGATAGAGTTGTGCGCAGGAGGATGGATGTGCTGGAAATGAGATGTTTGAGGACAATGTGTGGTGTGAGGTGCTTTGATCGAGTAAGTAAGGTAAGGGTAAGAGAGATGTGTGGAAATAAAAAGAGCGTGGTTGAGAGAGCAGAAGAGGGTGTTTTGAAATGGTTTGGGCACATGGAGAGAATGAGTGAGGAAAGATTGACCAAGAGGATATATGTGTCGGAGGTGGAGGGAACGAGGAGAAGTGGGAGACCAAATTGGAGGTGGAAAGATAGAGTGAAAAAGATTTTGTGTGATCGGGGCCTGAACAAACAGGAGGGTGAAAGGAGGGCAAGGAATAGAGTGAATTGGATCGATGTGGTATACCGGGGTTGACGTGCTGTCAGTGGGTTGAATCAGGGCATGTGAAGCGTCCGGGGTAAACCATGGAAATCTGTGTAGGTATGTATATTTGCGTGTGTGGACATATGTATATACATGTGTATGGGGGTGGGTTGGGCCATTTCTTTTGTCTGTTTCCTTGCGCTACCTCACATATATATATATATATATATATATATATATATATATATATATATATATATATATATATATATATATATACATATACATACACAGATATATGCATATGTTGACATGTACATATTCATACTTGCAGTATATATCTAGAGTGATAACTTTTGAAAAAATTTTATAGGCGATGCAAATCTGCAAGTCAGTCAACTTAGTGAAGAGCTTGCTAAGAAAGTGGAGGACTCCCTACGGCAGCAAGAAGAAATCACACAGCTCTTAGCCCAAGTGGTTGACCTCCAGGCCCGTAACAAGCGGCTGGTTGCAGAAAATGATGAATTGGCCAACATGGTGGGAGTGGCGCGTGACTGCCAGCAGGAGCTAACAATGGAGTTGGCTGAGCTGAAGGAAAAGTATGCAGAAGTACTTGATCTTTTGCATGATACACAGGATCAACTCAGACGAGTACAAAAGAAGGTGAGGTTTCATTTTGTCTAAGGGAAACAATAATTTTTCTTTTATTAGGCTTGGTGACATGATGAAAGTGCTTTGTTGCATACAGTGATGCTGTGTGGTAAGCAGATATCTGGAAGTGTACAAGTGTCAAGGAATTTCACTTACAATTGAATTGATTTTCATTATCAACTATCATCCAGAATTATAAGTAAAGTATATTTTTACTGTTATTTTCTTAAATACTTAATGATCCACACTTGCAGTGTTGTTTAGAAATATGTTTTAAGACTACATTTGATAGAAAGAGGGAATTTATACTCCTTTTCATTAGGAACTTCACTTTACAGTCAGACATATTATATTTTATTAGACTTACAGGGGACTGTATTATATTAGCCCTTCATCTGGCCTGTTCAAATACAGTAAACGTCTGTGTTTTAATGAGCTAACAGTCAGCATTGTTGTATGCACAAGTGAAATGCCTTATGTATTGTTAGGCAAGTCAGGGAACAAACTGTAGTTGCTGACTTTGCTACCTTATAAAACTTGATCCATTTACATGAGTACCAAGGATCACACATGCTTAAATCAACTAATAGTCTCTAATAAAGTATTAATGAAATTAAAGGAAATATGATTCTATGGAGGAGTTATTGGGTAAGCATACTGAAGTGGAGTGGGTATCTGGAGGATATCTAAACAGAAATGGTAATAGGAAAGAACATTGTATTTGAGTGAGTTATGTAAGAATAAGTTTATGAGGAGGAGTTTATTACTGAGGTATCAGCAGGGCTGTGGAGAAATATTGCTGAGATTCTGTTGAAGGCATGTGGAGAGATATGCAGAGAGGCTGGTGTTTGTAATCAGTCATGCATGATCCAGCCTGATATTTGGAAGCAAAATGCAGGAAAGATTATGATAAAAGAATTACTGATTATGTACTTCGAAAAATGAAAGATAGAATCTGATGATTAACTATGAATTACATCTTGCTCAATTGTTATACAAGACTTGACACAAAACTGATGATATCTTCATATTTTATAAGTAATTCTTGAATATTTCAGCAAAATCCTCTTGACTTTTCCAATCTAATTCTTTTCATTTGTATGAAAAAATATTTTTCTTAGTTATGATTGGCTGTCCTTAGTTTGTAGGCTTTTAATAATCATTACACAGTCATAACACCTACTGATTTTGTCAGTAATTTATTATGTTATGAGTGATTCAGCTAGCAATGGAAAAGATATACTGTAATGAAGTTTTAACATGAAAAGCGTAGAATTTTCACTTTATTATGTTGGAAAGAGTCAGAACACTATCGAGTGAAAACTTTTTGTTTACTTTTTCTCAGAACCAGCCCGGAAGTCGTGGTCATCATCTTAGCAACAGTCTTTTCAGTTCTCCATTCAATTCTGGGAATGACTCCATTGCCAGTGAACTCCACTCCCTCAGTTCCATGGGTGAAGAAACAGGGAAAGAAACCAGGTGTGTTCCAGTGTTTTTTAAGTATGATACAGTGGTTTTGAATAAATTCTTCTAACTTTATATATATTGGTAAATTGTTTTTGCCTACTAACCACTTTCCTAGATCCAAAGCACTACTCATGATTGATCTCTCCATGCCATGTGTAAAGGAAGAAAGTGTTGGATTCTTCCTTGATTTTTCTGGCTACAACCATGTGAAATAGCATTATAAGGGATGAATGCATTGTTTCTGTTCATGCTGGAAGGCATCAAGAGACCTTCAGGTATGAGAATTTAATAGTGACGTGATAAGTGTAGGATAAGATTTGTCATCAACCAATTCAACTCAGAAAAAGTATGAGGGAGATATCTATGGCTCTTATTCAGTTCATCTGCATCCCATCCCTCTGAATAATCTTTTTCTGTAAAAATGGATTTTGCATAGTCCATTTTCATACTCATCAGCATAAGTGAATACAACAAACCAGATATTTCAAGGGTAGCTGTGAATGTTCTGTCAGATTTTTGTGTTCCCAGACTTTCAGATAGTAGTGGTTAGTACTGGTCTTGGAATTCCATAGTATATGAAGTTATATTTTATAGTGATTTTGACAAGTAGGTTCTCTTTACTTACCTGAGTAAGAGAACCTGCTTTTTGTAGCAATGCCTAGAATTTTTGTGCTCAGGTAAACAGCAGAATGCATATTCCTTGTATGTACTTGTTTGGACATTACGGGGAGAGAGCTTTACACTCTTGGGGTCTTTCTCCTGTACCGTTTGTACCATCAAGACTTGTAAATCTTTGTAACTTACTGGCATTCACAGTCTCCTGGTGTAGACTGTTCCACTGTATCAACTACCCTTATTGCTAACACAGTATTACATCCTTCATAACCATCTTTTTCCCAGCTTCTTAACATGGTCTCTTGTAACTCTTGGTACTGCACCTTGTGAAGAACTGTTTACTTTTAATATCTCCAGTTGATTCTGGAACTTAGGTCACCTGTCTCTTCTCTCTTGTAAGGTGGAGAGCTGGAAACCTTCTACCTTTCATTGTAGCTCAACCCTAATGATTCAGGTTCCATCTTGTCTATTCTCAGTCTCATCTTTATGTTTCTTTATGTGCCTTAACCTGACCTGAAAGGTATAATCCAGTTTGAGTCTATGTTATGATTAGCTTACTAAAATTTCTTTATCCACACATGTGAATGCATTTTTGATATTTTCCAGCTGACAATATACTTTTTTCACGAGTCTCAAGCTCTGGCCCCTAGATCTCTTTCACACAGTGATTCATGGAGCTTATTTCCTGCTAAGTAGTATTCATAATGTGGCCTTCTTTTGCTGTATCCCATTCTCATTACCTTGCACTTACTTGGACTGAATCTCATCATCCATATATCATACCAACTGTGGAATTTGTCCATTTTCCCCTTGAAGCTGATGCAATCACTTTTATTCCTTGCATCTCATGTGACCTTGGCATCATCTGCAAAAATGTTCAGGTGTGAGTCTAGACCTTCTGACACATCATTCACTTACCCCAAAAATTGTAATGGGCCCATAACCAATCCCTGTGGCACTCTGCTTTCACTACATATCTTCCAATTTACTGTTTTTCTTTTTGAAGTGGTATGAGTCTATCATTTATCATAATGAATTGTAGTGTTAGTAGTAATTTTGTTTTCTTTGAAAGTATCATTCCAGTTTCTTTTTGCAATCGTCATTAATTGCAATATCATTATATTTTGTAGAAATGAAACTTTATGTTGCTCATCTGCTGCTGTCTTCAGTTGCTTTATTGTGTGTATTCTCATGCATTTCCAGTTTATGGGCTCTACTTGCTTCTATGATGTTATGATCTTAGTTACATGTCTTTTTGATATGTATGTCTGAGAAGAGTGACATCTTGTATAGAGATTATCATGGAGTTTCCTCTTCTCATTTTATGGTTAACCTTGATTAAATTGAATGACTCAGAGATCACTTTTGTATCCTTTTTAGTTATCTTTTGCTTTCTGTACATAATCAGTTGATCTATATTCTCGTTTCCATTGAGAGAGAGAGAGAGAGAGAGAGAGAGAGGTTAAAAGGGTAAAGAATCTGAGCCTAGTACATCATGACTCTCACCCCATAGCCTTAATTAGTGTTTCCATTTCATATTCACAGTATCCTTATTGTTCGTGGATTTTAGAATTGATAGCAAAGCAGCCCCCATCTCATTCACATGATATGAATGGATGTATTTTATCATTATGCATGTACATGCGCTGATGAACTGCAGCTACTGTCTTGTACATGTGATGCACTTAGTTGACATTATTTGAGATTGTTCTGTCATATGCTTTGTCAAAATCTGTGGATACTTTTAGTGAACTGATGCCTAATGCTTCATTAGTTAAATAATGGAGCTTAGATATATCGATCCATATCATACCATTTAGGTTCCACTGAGCGCTTAGACGATGCTTTGAGCATCCTTGTGAGACATGGTTCCAAATTTTGCAGTTATTTTATTCACAGCTGATCCCTTTCAAATTACTCTTTTTTTTCTCTAAAATCTTGTTTCTTTCAGCTTTTGTTATATAATTGTATGATGAACTGCATTTCATGTGAATGTGGGTTTTTTAGAGGCTGATACTGAAGATTTTTTAACCTGATTACTATAATGGATCACAGTTGTAGACTTTCATGACATGCTTCCATTCTTCACTGCGTGTAAAGCATCTTAGTACCTTCACTTTTACTTCAAACCTGCATTTTATATTTGTTCCCTATTCTTTGGGTTTTAGTTGTCATTGTTAGGTAATGAATGGTACAAAATAAAAAGAATGAAGTGAAATATTAGCATAATGCTGTTATCACTGCAGCACATAAGACCTGACCTCAGTTTACAACATAAACAAATTCTAAGAACCCACCTGGTACAAAAAGCACTGTCTTCACTTGCAAGTTACCTCAAACAGATTGATAATGCAGATGAAAGCTGCTTAATTTTTGTTGTTATCAGTGGTCTTAGTCATGGCAGATCACATGGCTGTCTTAATGATTATTTTTCAAACTTCAGTTTACCTGCAACTGCAGTGCATATTTAAGTACCATTTGTTGGCAACTAGTATTTGAAGTATACAAAGGCACTTAGTTTAAGTTGAAAAACTTTTCATCAGAACAGTATTGCATCGTGTGAAAAATTAGATGTAATTACATATATAATGTAGTCAGCTTTATTGCTGAGCTGTAATTAAGAACTCATCAAGGCTTTTATGATACCATGTTTGTTACATCTACATCTGTACTTCAACAGCAAGCATGGATCTCTCCCGATGTGTGGCTTAAGCCAGTCAGCCCTGTACCAATTCAGGTACTAGTTACCCAGAGGAAAAGCTCACTGCTTGCACCCAGAGTTGAACAGTATTCCTAAAATCTAGAATAGAATTGTTGTCTCTCCTTGTATATTGCTGACTTAGCTAAGCTGTATGTATTCTCTTTGTCTAGTGATGCTGCAAAGAATTATTGTGTATACAAAGCTATAAGATATTTTCTGTTTTATTCTGGATTTTAGTAACACTTGCTTTTTTGGATGTTGATATGTTTTCAGTCTTTTGACTTATTTTTCACTGTAGTAGTAGTGATGATAAATCATGCATAATGACAATCATTTACTTTTCTCTGGATGCAGGGAGGAAATGCTGGTTTCTAATTAATTAAAAAGATTTGATGGAAGTGCTGTAATCTATTTTTGTTAGCATGATATTGCTTTTAGAATGAGGAGATACAGTCAGATGGTACACTTGCAGCTTAATTATGCCAGCCTATACACTGTTTTTGGTCATGGTCTCTTTACAGGAATAAAGATATTTAGACAAAGTATAAGCTTGAGTAAGGTATTAGTATAGTCATAAGACTGGCAAATTTCAAGATTTGTTTTTTAAACCTAATGATGATCTGAAGTCACTGTTGCCCAGATTTGTTGTCCAGGCTTAATTCTGGATAATCGATTATATGAAGAGCCTACAGAGACTATGTAGTAGACCCATAGAAGACCTTGAATCAGTTATCACAAGTAGTTATTGACCAACAAAATAAAATGGAAGTTTGTTAGCCATGATGTTCAAGCCCATCTCTTGGTGGAAACACCTTCATTTAGCTTTTTCTGTTCAGCACTTACCAAAAGATTATGTCCAGAATCTCAAACACATTGTGGATAGCTGTTAAGTTCGAGCTGTGAAAGAGGGTAGACGTAGTGCTCATAACTGACTCGAGCTTTGTTTGATTTTTATGTGCACTTAGCCGATTGTTATGCCTTTTTGTATTCTGTTTGTTTTATTATCAGGTAGTGGAGTATAATTTCAAACAATTTTACCATGCTTGTGAGAAAAATCTCTTAATATTGTATAGCTTTGGCATCATTATGTAAAGAGCATTATAACTTAAATATTACAGTATTTTTGAACATTTCATTATTAATGAAAAATGATCTTCAAAATGAAAATTGGACAATATAAATGTTTTCAGATCTGTTGCTTTTGCAAAGCTTAAGTGTTCTTCTGAGAATTGTATTTGAACTCTTGAATGCCACTCTTATGAAATGTCACTTTATGAACAATTGCAATACAAAGGTCCTCTATTGTCAGATCCTCCACCCTCATCATACACAACATTGACAAAACACTAACCTGCTGAAGTGACACATTAGGCACTGAACAGCCATCTTAGATATGGACTTTTTTTTATGTTAACTGAGAAGGTATCAGCTATTAAGGTCCTAATCAAGGCCATCTCAATTATGCAAAATTTATGTATATTTGCATGTGTGGATGTGTATGTATATACATGTGTATGGGGGTGGGTTGGGCCATTTCTTTCGTCTGTTTCCTTGCGCTACCTCGCAAACGCGGGAGACAGCGACAAAGCAAAATAAATAAATAAATAAATAAATATATAGTGACAAAGCAAAATAATAAAAAAAAAATATATATATATATATATATATATATATATATATATATATATATATATATATATATAGACTTTTGGATGTTAATGTGCTGAGAGGTGCAACTGGAGGGATGTCTGATCATTATCTTGTGGAGGTGAAGGTGAAGATTTGTAGGGTTTTTCAGAAAAGAAGAGAGAATGTTGGGGTGAAGAGAATATTCTGGTGAGAGTTAGTGAGCTTGGGAAGGAGACTTGTGTGAGGAAGTACCAGGAGAGACTGAATTCAGAATGGAAAAAGGCTGAGAACAAAGGAGGTAAGGGGAGTGGGGGAGGAATGGGATGTATTTAGGGAAGCAGTGATGGCTTGCGCAAAAGATGCTTGTGGCATGAGAAGCGTGGGAGGTGGGTTGATTAGAAAGGGTAGTGAGTGGTGGGATGAAGAAGTAAGATTATTAGTGAAAGAGAAGAGAGAGGCATTTGGACAATTTTTGCAGGGAAAAATGCAAACGAGTGGGAGATGTATAAAAGAAAGAGGCAGGAGGTCAAGAGAAAGGTGCATGAGGTGAAAAAGAGGGTAAATGAGAGTTGGGGTGAGAGAGTATCATTAAATTTTAGGGAGAATAAAACGATGTTTTGGAAGGAGGTAAATAGAGTGCATAAGACAAGGGAGCAAATGGGAACTTCAGTGAAGGGGGCTAATGGGGAGGTGATAACAAGTAGTGGCGATGTGAGAAGGAGATGGAGCGAGTATTTTGAAGGTTTGTTGAATGTATTTGATGATAGAGTGGCAGATATAGGGTGTTTTGGTCGAGGTGGTGTGCAAAGTGAGAGGGTTAGGGAAAATGATTTGGTAAACAGAGAAGAGGTAGTAAAAGCTTTGCGGAAGATGAAAGCCGGCAAGGCAGCAGGTTTGGATGGTATTGCAGTGGAATTTATTAAAAAAGGGGGTGACTGTATTGTTGACTGGTTGGTAAGGTTATTTAATGTATGTATGATTCATGGTGAGGTGCCTGAGGATTGGCAGAATGCTTGTATAGTGCCATTGTACAAAGGCAAAGGGGATAAGAGTGAGTGCTCAAATTACAGAGGTATAAGTTTGTTGAGTATTCCTGGTAAATTATATTGGAGGGTATTGATTGAGAGGGTGAAGGCATGTACAGAGCATCAGATTGGGGAAGAGCAGTGTGGTTTCAGAAGTGGTAGAGAATGTGTGGATCAGGTCCAAGAGTCTCTTTTTGGCACACCTATTTATTGATACAAGATCCAGTAAAGCTTGCTTACCATCTTTCTTTCTGCACATATACATATTCATATTCCTATTTCTAAACTGGGTATTCCTAGTCTCCTTTTTCTGCACACAACCCCTTATATATCCTTAGACAGAGCAGGTGAAGGGAATGTGTTGTCACCCGCTTGCTAAACTTTGAATAAATACATTCTGGTGCAAGCTACGAATGAAGACTTCACAAGAGGCAAATTTGGAAAGTGTGGTGGATATTTTTGTGTGTCATAAATAGCCAGACAGTTGTTCCTTATTTTTGGTGATTTTTGGACCTAATATGATATATTTTAGGCATACCATACAGGTTTACTGTAAGATATTGACTGGATAATACATTTGGGTAACAGTACCCTTGTTTCACTCTGTGTAGGTTCATGAATTTTGAAATAGCTATGTTATATGTCTTCTCAGTACCAGTTTTTCAGAACTATGAACTTAGGTATTATTTAATGGAAGAAGAGTGAATGATAAAAGATTGCATGATGCTTTAATCCTCCCAGTTTCATATTTTTTTTTGTTTTTGGCAAGAAGTATCTTGAGTGCTGATTTGCAATGTGTGATAGTATTTTCACTAACCTGTAGGCTTTAGTCTAAGAATCAGCATTTGAATATATGCTTTTGCAAAGCACATTCATTCTTGAATGTTTTAAGTTTATCACTTCACAAGCATATATATAGTCACTGAACATCAGTTTTGTCATGTTATATGTGATGAGTTTAAAAGTAATCTCAGAATTATTTGAAACATGGTTACAGATTTAAGAGTGTAACATCTGCACTGCATATACTTTGATGTATAAACTTACTCTAGACATTTTCTTGTTAAGACAGTAACACACTGTGATTTTGAAGCCTATTTTCATTATGATATGCATTCTTTCATTATCAAAAACAAAAAATTTTACTATCATTCCTCAACCCCAAGAAACTTTTTTAAGGCTTGTTGACCTACAAGGCTGCTCTCCATTCAGGAGCAGTAAATGATAGACTGTGTTGGAGGATGAAGGTTCTTGGCAAAACTCATCCTTTCTGTCTATTGACACTGATTCAGCCTTGATAAGAGTGACTTTTTGCTTATGGAGAAACCACTAGCAGGTGGAGTCTGGTAACACCAGCTAAAGTATATCATATCCTTAAAGTATTTTCAGGTTTTTGTGTTTTTTGCATTGCTCTTTCATGGCCAGACCATAGCACTTACAACTTCAATTTTAGATGTAGTTACCCCAGAAATTGGGCAAGGGTTAAAGCTACACCACCACACTACACAGTGATCTTACACAACATATCCAAGATGGATTCAACCAGCCACAACTACTCCTCCCACATTGTACGTGTGGCAGTAGACATCAATAGAACATTCAGCATTGTCCCTCAACCCATCCTCACACAAAAGATACTTTACACCACCCTTCACAACAGTTACAAAATGTGGTGGATGAATTTCATGGCTGGCCACCATGTCAGAGTCGGTCACAAGGGCTTCACTTATAAAACAAACTGTACAATGGAGTTCTTAAGGAACTGTTCTTTCTCCAGCTCTCTTCAGTCTCTTCTTACACAAATTCCCAGCACCTCAAGCAAACCTTGATATGATCCTTTCATATACAGATGACTTCTCAACCACATCATAACAACGTGACACCACAGTAACAACATCAAATATGCAGCACTTCTTTACACATTTTGAACAGTGGCTCACCAACAACAGATGTCTGCATCCTCACAGAAGACCTCAGTCACTTTAACCCCATACAAACATTAATCCAGCTCACACCCTCAAGTCACCTTGAATGGACATTCACTCCCACTAAAAAAAACACCAACCGTTCGGAGCATTACATACAACATGTATATAAGTGTTTTAGATATCTGGGAGTGGATTTGGCAGCGGATCGAACCATGGAAGCGGAAGTGAATCATAGGGTGGGGGAGGGGGCAAAAGTTCTGGGAGTGTTGAAGAATGTGTTAAAGTCGAGAACATTATCTCAGAAAGCAAAAATGGGTATGTTTGAAGGAATAGTGGTTCCAACAATGTTATATGGTTGCGAGGCTTGGGCTAAGGATAGAGTTGTGCGCAGGAGGGTGGATGTGCTGGAAATGAGATGTTTGAGGACAATATGTGGTGTGAGGTGGTTTGATTAAGTAATAATAGGGTAAGAGAGATGTGTGGTAATAAAACGAGTGTGGGTGAGAGAGCAGAAGAGGGTGTTTTGAAATGGTTTGGTCACATGGAGAGAATGAGTGAGGAAAGATTGACCAAGAGTATATATGTGTCAGAGGTGGAGGGAACGAGGAGAAGTGGGAGACCAAATTGGATATATACACAAATTGGATATATACATACACATACTCACTCCATCTCCTTCTCACATCACCACTACTTGTTATCACCTCCCCATTAGCGCCCTTCACTGAAGTTCCCATTTGCTCCCTTGTCTTACGCACTTTATTTACCTCCTTCCAGAACATCTTTTTATTCTCCCTAAAATTTAATGATACTCTCTCACCCCAACTCTCATTTGCCCTCTTTTTCACCTCTTGCACCTTTCTCTTGACCTCCTGTCTCTTTCTTTTATACATCTCCCACTCAATTGTATTTTTTCCATGCAAAAATCATCCAAATGCCTCTCCAAATTGGATATATACACACACAGACATATACATATATACACATGTACATAATTCATACTGTCTGCCTTTATTCATTCCCATCGCCACCTCGCCACACATGAAGTAACAACCCCCTCCCCCTTCATGTGTGCGAGCTAGCGCTAGGAAAAACAACAAAGGCCCCATTTGTTCACACTCAGTCTCTAGCTGTCATGTAATAATGCACCGAAACCACAGCTCCCTTTCCACATCCAGGCCCCACAGAACTTTCCATGGTTTACCCCAGACGCTTCATATGCCCTGGTTCAATCCATTGACAGCACGTCGACCCCAGTATACCACATCGTTCCAATTCACTCTATTCCTTGCACGCCTTTCACCCTCCTGCATGTTCAGGCCCCGATCACTCAAAATCTTTTTCACTCCATCTTTCCACCTCCAATTTGGTCCCCCACTTCTCCTCGTTCCCTCCACCTCTGACACATATATCCTCTTTGTCAATCTTTCCTCACTCATTCTCTCCATGTGACCAAACCATTTCAAAACACCTTCTGCTCTCTCAACCACACTCGTTTTTTACCACACATCTCTCTTACCCCACTATTACTTACTTACTCAATCAAACCACCTCACACCACATATTGTCCTCAAACATCTCATTTCCAGCACATCCACCCTCCTGTGCACAACTCTATCCATAGCCCACGCCTCGCAACCATATAACATTGTTGGAACCACTATTCCTTCAAACATACCCATTTTTGCTTTCCGAGATAATGTTCTCGATTTCCACACACTCTTCAAGGCTCCCAGAACTTTCGCCCCCTCCCCCACCCTATGATTCACTTCCGCTTCCATGGTTCCATCAGCTGCCAAATCCACTCCCAGATATCCAAAACACTTCACTTCCTCCAGTTTTTCTCCATTCAAGCTTACCTCCCAATTGACTTAACCCTCAACTCTACTGTACCTAATAACCTTGCTCTTATTCACGTTTACTCTCAGCTTTCTTCTTTCACACACTTTACCAAACTCAGTCACCAGCTTCTGCAGTTTCTCACATGAATCAGCCACCAGCGCTGTATCATCAGTGAACAACAACTGACTCACTTCCCAAGCTCTCTCATCCACAACAGACTGCATACTTGCCCCTCTTTCCAAAACTCTTGCATTCACCTCCCTAACAACCCCATCCATAAACAAATTAAACATCCATGGAGACATCACACACCCCTGCCACAAACCTACCTTCACTGAGAACCAATCACTTTCCTCTCTTCCTACACATACACATGCCTTACATCCTCGTTAAAAACTTTTCACTGCTTCTGACAACTTGCCTCCCACACCATATATTCTTAATACCTTCCACAGAGCATCTCTATCAACTCTATCATATGCCTTCTCCAGATCCATAAATGCTACATACAAATCCATTTGCTTTTCTAAGTATTTCTCACATACATTCTTCAAAGCAAATACCCGATCCACACATCCTCTACCACTTCTGAAACCACACTACTCTTCCCCAATCTGATGCTCTGTACATGCCTTCACCCTCTCAATCAATACCCTCCAATATAATTTACCAGGAATACTCAACAAACTTATACCTCTGTAATTTGAGCACTCACTCTTATCCCCTTTGCCTTTGTACAATGGCACTATGCAAGCATTCTGGCATTCCTCAGGCACCTCACCATGAGTCATACATACATTAAATTACCTTACCAACCAGTACAATACAGTCACCCCCTTTTTTAATAGATTCCACTGCAATACCATCCAAACCTGCTGCCTTGCCGGCTTTCATCTTCCGCAAAGCTTTTACTACCTCTTCTCTGTTTACCAAATCATTTTCCCTAACCCTCTCACTTTGCACACCACCTCGACCAAAACACCCTATATCTGCCACTCTATCATCAAACACATTCAACAAACCTTCAAAATACTCACTCCATCTCCTTCTCACATCACCACTACTTGTTATCACCTCCCCATTAGCCCCATTATTATTATTGTACTTGATTTCTGTTTCCCACATCAATGAGGTGGTGCCAGGAAACAGACAAAGAATGGCCCATACATACACATACTTACTTATACATACATATATAAACACATGCACAGACATGTACATATATATGCATGTACATATTCATACTTGCATGCCTTCATCCATTCCTGGTGCTACCCTGCCCCACACGAAAGAGCATCGCAACCCCCTGCTTCAGTAAGTTAGTGCCAGGAAAACAGACAAAAAAAGGCCACATTCATTCACACTCAGTCTCTCGCTGTCATGTATAATGCACCATAACCACAGCTCCCTATCCACATCCAGGCCTCACAGACCTTTCCATGGTTTACCCCAGACACTAAAGGTATCGTAGTCCCAACAATATTATACAGATGCAAGGCATGGGCTATAGATATGAATGTGAGGAGGGTGTATGTTGAAAATGAAATGTTTAGGGACAATAAAATGGGTGAGATTGTTTAATTAAATAGGTTATTTATGGGTATGAAAGAGATGTGGTGGTAAAAAGTGTGGTTGAGAGAGCTGAAAAGAGTGTACTGAAATGGTTTGGACATACTGAGAGAATGAGAGAAAGGCTGACAGGGAGGATATATGTGTCGGAAGAGGAAGGAACAGAGAACAGGGAAACCAAACTGAAGATGTAAGGATGGAGCAAAGAAGATTCTAAGCAATCGGGGCATGAACATGCCCGAGGATGAAACATATTCATAGGATAGAGTGAATTTCAATGTTGTGGTATACAGGGGTCAGCATGCTGTCAGTGGCCTGAACCAGGGCATGTGAAGTGTCCAGGATAAACCATGAAAAAGTCTATGGGGCCTGGTTTTGGATAGGGAACTGTGGTTTTGATGCATTACACATGACAGCTAGAGAATAGATACGAGTTGGTGTGGCCTTTCTTCGTCTGTTCCTGGCACTAACATGGGAAATGGCAATCAAGTACGAAAGAAAAGAATTAATTCATATTTAAGTATTTCTGGACTCTGCCTGTATGAGATTACGCTATGATTGAAATATCACATTTGGCAAGGTTGTTTCATTGTGCCCTAGTAATTTGCTAGGCTGTTATTGTATTGTCTTGTGAAGCAAGCATAAGATAAAAAGAGATTTTCTTAAATATAAGAAGGCAGCAAGTATGAATATGTATATGTGTATGTCTGTGTATGTTTTTGTATGTATACATTGAAATTTATAGATATGTATATGTGCGTGTGTGGGCGTTTATGTATATTCATGTGTATGTGGGTGGGTTGGGCCATTCTTTCATCTGTTTCCTTGCGCTACCTCACTAACACGGGAGACAGCAGTTAAGTATAATAAATGAATAAAGGTAATATAGTTATGCCCAGCTGCATATGTGCAAATCCTATCTTAGTATAATCAATACTTGCATACAATAACAGATTTTTTTTTTTTTTTTTTTTTTTTTTTATACTTTGTCGCTGTCTCCCGCGTTTGCGAGGTAGCGCAAGGAAACAGACGAAAGAAATGGCCCAACCCCCCCCCCCCATACACATGTACATACACACGTCCACACACGCAAATATACATACCTACACAGCTTTCCATGGTTTACCCCAGACGCTTCACATGCCTTGCTTCAATCCACTGACAGCACGTCAACCCCTGTATACCACATGACTCCAATTCACTCTATTTCTTGCCCTCCTTTCACCCTCCTGCATGTTCAGGCCCCGATCACACAAAATCTTTTTCACTCCATCTTTCCACCTCCAATTTGGTCTCCCTCTTCTCCTCGTTCCCTCCACCTCCGACACATATATCCTCTTGGTCAATCTCTCCTCACTCATTCTCTCCATGTGCCCAAACCATTTCAAAACACCCTCTTCTGCTCTCTCAACCACGCTCTTTTTATTTCCACACCTCTCTCTTACCCTTACGTTACTTACTCGATCAAACCACCTCACACCACACATTGTCCTCAAACATCTCATTTCCAGCACATCCATCCTCCTGCGCACATCTCTATCCATAGCCCACGCCTCGCAACCATACAACATTGTTGGAACCACTATTCCCTCAAACATACCCATTTTTGCTTTCCGAGATAATGTTCTCGACTTCCACACATTTTTCAAGGCTCCCAAAATTTTCGCCCCCTCCCCCACCCTATGATCCACTTCCGCTTCCATGGTTCCATCCGCTGACAGATCCACTCCCAGATATCTAAAACACTTCACTTCCTCCAGTTTTTCTCCATTCAAACTCACCTCCCAATTGACTTGACCCTCACCCCTACTGTACCTAATAACCTTGCTCTTATTCACATTTACTCTCAACTTTCTTCTTCCACACAATAACAGATATATATGTGATTTTGGCATAAATGAGGGAGATTAGTGTGCACACATTTCCACTTCCCATGTACTCATTATCTCATGTCATTTACAGTCCCTTTCTATTATTTTGGGTGTTGTAGTTCTTTATTCATATCATAAGTAATGAAAATAGTTTTATTTATTTTGTATAGTTTATGTTTGATATATTTTTTGGGTACAAAACTTTAGATTTTTTTGTTATTGTTTGTCTGGATCATAACCCATTTTGCCCTTAAGGTTCTTAACAAAATGCAACAAGAGCTATTTGAACACAAATTTCTCCTGAGTATATCTCTATAATGAATAAAAAAGACTTGCACATCTTTTTCTGCTTCATCTTTTATGGTTTTATTTAGATACATCTGCAATTCAAAAGATGGAGAAGTTTTGGATAACTGAAAATAAAATTGAATTTAGATTTATTTTGAGGTTTAATAGAGTGTGTAAGAGTGAAGCAAAGCAAAGGAGTGCTAGATCAAAGCAGGAATGAAAAGACATAGTGAGTATGTGAATGAAAGAAATGCTGGCGTGGACTCAAAGATCTTATGCAATAACATCATAGATATGTGTGGAAAAGACATTCATAGGACCACTGTGCTGACTAGTGAGCACCAGCATATTAGGCATAGAATAACAAATAGATAACAAGGCAATTTAATATATTGTTGTGTCATGCTTTATATATTGCACTTAGAAGTCTGACGTTTTGTTTCTGAAGTCATGCTTGCATTATATTAATCTGCATTATCTTTCACCAGCAACAACATGCGTCGCACATTTGATACTGTGCGTCTCACAGGCAAATACACAGGCTTGGGATCACAGGGATCTCTCAGCTCCTTGGGATATGGAGGCTCAGTTCACTCCACGCCAACCCACCATCCACACACCCCATCACATATGGCAACTCCTACACATATGGCATCCAGTGGAGGCACCTATGCTATGTCTTATATAGGTTCCCGAGGCTCATCTGTCTATTCTGGGGGATCAGGACATCCGTCTTTGGATTCTGGGGCAGATTCTGATGCTTCTGTGCACACAGATTCGGAGGATAATTACCCGTTAGTATTTCTATGCACTGGTTAATGCTTTGACATTTTTTACTTTCATTTTGGTTATCAGTTTAGCATGGGGTATCCTTTTTCTTCTTTGTACAGGTCTAAAGAGTCCAATCAGGACTAGTATGAACAGGAAAGTATTTTGAAGAAGTCCCGAGCATATCTTTCTTGCATTACTTTTTTGTTCTTTACAATATAAATTGAGATTTGTACAGTAGCATATTTGCTTTTATAAGTTTCAGCATGAATACCATGCTTTGATTTCTGCAAAGTTATTGATAAACATATGTATATATAACAGATTTGAATGCAAAGGTGAGTAATGTGGCAGTTGAGGGAATAATTGGTATACATGGGGTGTTCAGTGTTGTAAATGGAAATGGTGAAGAGCTTGTAGATTTATGTGCTGAAAAAGGACTGATGATTGGGAATACCTGGTTTAAAAAGCGAGATATACATAAGTATACTTATGTAAGTAGGAGAGATGGCCAGAGAGCGTTATTGGATTACGTGTTAATTGACAGGCGTGCGAAAGAGAGACTTTTGGATGTTAATGTGCTGAGAGGTGCAACTGGAGGGATGTCTGATCATTATCTTGTGGAGGCTAAGGTGAAGATTTGTATGGGTTTTCAGAAAAGAAGAGTGAATGTTGGGGTGAAGAGGGTGGTGAGAGTAAGTGAGCTTGAGAAGGAGACCTGTGTGAGGAAGTACCAGGAGAGACTGAGTACAGAATGGAAAAAGGTGAGAACAATGGAAGCAAGGGGAGTGGGGGAGGAATGGGATGTATTTAGGGAATCAGTGATGGAGTGCGCAAAAGATGCTTGTGGCATGAGAAGAGTGGGAGGTGGGTTGATTAGAAAGGGTAGTGAGTGGTGGGATGAAGAAGTAAGAGTATTAGTGAAAGAGAAGAGAGAGGCATTTGGACGATTTTTGCAGGGAAAAAATGCAATTGAGTGGGAGATGTATAAAAGAAAGAGACAGGAGGTCAAGAGAAAGGTGCAAGAGGTGAAAAAAAAGGGCAAATGAGAGTTGGGGTGAGAGAGTATCATTAAATTTTAGGGAGAATAAAAAGATGTTCTGGAAGGAGGTAAGTAAAGTGCGTAAGACAAGGGAGCAAATGGGAACTTCAGAGAAGGGCGCAAATGGGGAGGTGATAACAAGTAGTGGTGATGTGAGAAGGAGATGGAGTGAGTATTTTGAAGGTTTGTTGAATGTGTTTGATGATAGAGTGGCAGATATAGGGTGTTTTGGTCGAGGTGGTGTGCAAAGTGAGAGGGTTAGGGAAAATGATTTGGTAAACAGAGAAGAGGTAGTGAAAGCTTTGCGGAAGATGAAAGCCGGCAAGGCAGCAGGTTTGGATGGTATTGCAGTGGAATTTATTAAAAAAGGGGGTGACTGTATTGTTGACTGGTTGGTAAGGTTATTTAATGTATGTATGACTCATGGTAAGGTGCCTGAGGATTGGCGGAATGCGTGCATAGTGCCATTGTACAAAGGCAAAGGGGATAAGAGTGAGTGCTCAAATTACAGAGGTATAAGTCTGTTGAGTATTCCTGGTAAATTATATGGGAGGGTATTGATTGAGAGGGTGAAGGCATGTACAGAGCATCAGATTGGGGAAGAGCAGTGTGGTTTCAGAAGTGGTAGAGGATGTGTGGATCAGGTGTTTGCTTTGAAGAATGTATGTGAGAAATACTTAGAAAAGCAAATGGATTTGTATGTAGCATTTATTGATCTGGAGAAGGCATATGATAGAGTTGATAGAGATGCTCTGTGGAAGGTATTAAGAATATATGGTGTGGGAGGAAAGTTGTTAGAAGCAGTGAAAAGTTTTTATCGAGGATGTAAGGCATGTGTACGTGTAGGAAGAGAGGAAAGTGATTGGTTCTCAGTGAATGTAGGTTTGCGGCAGGGGTGTGTGATGTCTCCATGGTTGTTTAATTTGTTTATGGATGGGGTTGTTAGGGAGGTAAATGCAAGAGTTATGGAAAGAGGGGCAAGTATGAAGTCTGTTGGGGATGAGAGAGCTTTGGAAGTGAGTCAGTTGTTGTTCGCTGATGATACAGCGCTGGTGGCTGATTCATGTGAGAAACTGCAGAAGCTGATGACTGAGTTTGGTAAAGTGTGTGGAAGAAGAAAGTTAAGAGTAAATGTGAATAAGAGCAAGGTTATTAGGTACAGTAGGGTTGAGGGTCAAGTCAATTGGGAGGTGAGTTTGAATGGAGAAAAACTGGAGGAAGTGAAGTGTTTTAGATATCTGGGAGTGTATCTGGCAGCGGATGGAACCATGGAAGCGGAAGTGGATCATAGGGTGGGGGAGGGGGCGAAAATTCTGGGGGCCTTGAAGAATGTGTGGAAGTCGAGAACATTATCTCGGAAAGCAAAAATGGGTATGTTTGAAGGAATAGTGGTTCCAACAATGTTGTATGGTTGCGAGGCGTGGGCTATGGATAGAGTTGTGCGCAGGAGGATGGATGTGCTGGAAATGAGATGTTTGAGGACAATGTTTGGTGTGAGGTGGTTTGATCGAGTAAGTAACGTAAGGGTAAGAGAGATGTGTGGAAATAAAAAGAGCGTGGTTGAGAGAGCAGAAGAGGGTGTTTTGAAGTGGTTTGGGCACATGGAGAGAATGAGTGAGGAAAGATTGACCAAGAGGATATATGTGTCGGAGGTGGAGGGAACGAGGAGAAGAGGGAGACCAAATTGGAGGTGGAAAGATGGAGTGAAAAAGATTTTGTGTGATCGGGGCCTGAACATGCAGGAGGGTGAAAGGAGGGCAAGGAATAGAGTGAATTGGAGCGATGTGGTATACCGGGGTTGACGTGCTGTCAGTGGATTGAATCAAGGCATGTGAAGCGTCTGGGGTAAACCATGGAAAGCTGTGTAGGTATGTATATTTGCGTGTGTGGACGTATGTATATACATGTGTATGGGGGGGGTTGGGCCATTTCTTTCGTCTGTTTCCTTGCGCTACCTCGCAAACGCGAGAGACAGCGACAAAGTATAATGAATAATAATAATAATATATATCCCTGGGGATAGGGGAGAAAGAATACTTCCCACGTATTCCCTGCGTGTTGTAGAAGGCGACTAAAAGGGGAGGGAGTGGGGGGCTGGAAATCCTCCCCTCTTTTTTTTTCTTTTATCCCAAAGAAGGAACAGAGAAGGGGGCCAGATGAGGATATTCCCTCAAAGGCCCAGTCCTCTGTTCTTAACGCTACCTCGCTAATGCGGGAAATGGCGAAGTGGTAGAGGATGTGTGGATCAGGTGTTTGCTTTGAAGAATGTATGTGAGAAATACTTAGAAAAGCAAATGGATTTGTATGTAGCATTTATGGATCTGGAGAAGGCATATGATAGAGTTGATAGAGATGCTCTGTGGAAGGTATTAAGAATATATGGTGTGGGAGGAAAGTTGTTAGAAGCAGTGAAAAGTTTTTATCGAGGATGTAAGGCATGTTTACGTGTAGGAAGAGAGGAAAGTGATTGGTTCTCAGTGAATGTAGGTTTGCGGCAGGGGTGTGTGATGTCTCCATGGTTGTTTAATTTGTTTATGGATGGGGTTGTTAGGGAGGTAAATGCAAGAGTTTTGGAAAGAGGGGCAAGTATGAAGTCTGTTGGGGATGAGAGAGCTTGGGAAGTGAGTCAGTTGTTGTTCGCTGATGATACAGCGTTGGTGGCTGATTCATGTGAGAAACTGCAGAAGCTGGTGACTGAGTTTGGTAAAGTGTGTGGAAGAAGAAAGTTGAGAGTAAATGTGAATAAGAGCAAGGTTATTAGGTACAGTAGGGTTGAGGGTCAAGTCAATTGGGAGGTGAGTTTGAATGGAGAAAAACTGGAGGAAGTGAAGTGTTTTAGATATCTGGGAGTGGACTGGCAGCGGATGGAACCATGGAAGCGGAAGTGGATCATAGGGTCGGGGAGGGGGCGAAAATTCTGGGGGCCTTGAAGAATGTGTGGAAGTCGAGAACATTATCTCGGAAAGCAAAAATGGGTATGTTTGAAGGAATAGTGGTTCCAACAATGTTGTATGGTTGCGAGGCGTGGGCTATGGATAGAGTTGTGCGCAGGAGGATGGATGTGCTGGAAATGAGATGTTTGAGGACAATGTGTGGTGTGAGGTGGTTTGATCGAGTGAGTAACGTAAGGGTAAGAGAGATGTATGGAAATAAAAAGAGCGTGGTTGAGAGAGCAGAAGAGGGTGTTTTGAAGTGGTTTGGGCACATGGAGAGAATGAGTGAGGAAAGATTGACCAAGAGGATATATGTGTCGGAGGTGGAGGGAACGAGGAGAAGAGGGAGACCAAATTGGAGGTGGAAAGATGGAGTGAAAAAGATTTTGTGTGATCGGGGCCTGAACATGCAGGAGGGTGAAAGGAGGGCAAGGAATAGAGTGAATTGGAGCGATGTGGTATACCGGGGTTGACGTGCTGTCAGTGGATTGAATCAAGGCATGTGAAGCGTCTGGGGTAAACCATGGAAAGCTGTGTAGGTATGTATATTTGCGTGTGTGGACGTATGTATATACATGTGTATGGGGGGGGTTGGGCCATTTCTTTCGTCTGTTTCCTTGCGCTACCTCGCAAACGCGAGAGACAGCGACAAAGTATAATGAATAATAATAATAATATATATCCCTGGGGATAGGGGAGAAAGAATACTTCCCACGTATTCCCTGCGTGTTGTAGAAGGCGACTAAAAGGGGAGGGAGTGGGGGGCTGGAAATCCTCCCCTCTTTTTTTTTCTTTTATCCCAAAGAAGGAACAGAGAAGGGGGCCAGATGAGGATATTCCCTCAAAGGCCCAGTCCTCTGTTCTTAACGCTACCTCGCTAATGCGGGAAATGGCGAAGTGGTAGAGGATGTGTGGATCAGGTGTTTGCTTTGAAGAATGTATGTGAGAAATACTTAGAAAAGCAAATGGATTTGTATGTAGCATTTATGGATCTGGAGAAGGCATATGATAGAGTTGATAGAGATGCTCTGTGGAAGGTATTAAGAATATATGGTGTGGGAGGAAAGTTGTTAGAAGCAGTGAAAAGTTTTTATCGAGGATGTAAGGCATGTTTACGTGTAGGAAGAGAGGAAAGTGATTGGTTCTCAGTGAATGTAGGTTTGCGGCAGGGGTGTGTGATGTCTCCATGGTTGTTTAATTTGTTTATGGATGGGGTTGTTAGGGAGGTAAATGCAAGAGTTTTGGAAAGAGGGGCAAGTATGAAGTCTGTTGGGGATGAGAGAGCTTGGGAAGTGAGTCAGTTGTTGTTCGCTGATGATACAGCGTTGGTGGCTGATTCATGTGAGAAACTGCAGAAGCTGGTGACTGAGTTTGGTAAAGTGTGTGGAAGAAGAAAGTTGAGAGTAAATGTGAATAAGAGCAAGGTTATTAGGTACAGTAGGGTTGAGGGTCAAGTCAATTGGGAGGTGAGTTTGAATGGAGAAAAACTGGAGGAAGTGAAGTGTTTTAGATATCTGGGAGTGGACTGGCAGCGGATGGAACCATGGAAGCGGAAGTGGATCATAGGGTCGGGGAGGGGGCGAAAATTCTGGGGGCCTTGAAGAATGTGTGGAAGTCGAGAACATTATCTCGGAAAGCAAAAATGGGTATGTTTGAAGGAATAGTGGTTCCAACAATGTTGTATGGTTGCGAGGCGTGGGCTATGGATAGAGTTGTGCGCAGGAGGATGGATGTGCTGGAAATGAGATGTTTGAGGACAATGTGTGGTGTGAGGTGGTTTGATCGAGTGAGTAACGTAAGGGTAAGAGAGATGTATGGAAATAAAAAGAGCGTGGTTGAGAGAGCAGAAGAGGGTGTTTTGAAGTGGTTTGGGCACATGGAGAGAATGAGTGAGGAAAGATTGACCAAGAGGATATATGTGTCGGAGGTGGAGGGAACGAGGAGAAGAGGGAGACCAAATTGGAGGTGGAAAGATGGAGTGAAAAAGATTTTGTGTGATCGGGGCCTGAACATGCAGGAGGGTGAAAGGAGGGCAAGGAATAGAGTGAATTGGAGCGATGTGGTATACCGGGGTTGACGTGCTGTCAGTGGATTGAATCAAGGCATGTGAAGCGTCTGGGGTAAACCATGGAAAGCTGTGTAGGTATGTATATTTGCGTGTGTGGACGTATGTATATACATTTGTATGGGGGTGGGAAATCCTCCCCTCTCGTTTTTTTTTTAATTTTCCAAAAGAAGGAACAGAGGGGGCCAGGTGAGGATATTCCAAAAAAGGCCCAGTCCTCTGTTCCTAACGCTACCTCGCTAACGCGGGAAATGGCGAATAGTTTGAAAGAAAGAGAAAAAGATATATATATATATATATATATATATATATATATATATATATATATATATATATATATATATATATATATATATATATATTTATTTATTTTACTTTGTCGCTGTCTCCCGCGTTTGCGAGGTAGCGCAAGGAAACAGACGAAAGATATGGCCCAACCCACCCCCATACACATATATATATATATATATATATATATATATATATATATATATAAATATCCCTGGGGTTAGGGGAGAAAGAATACTTCCCACGTATTCCCTGCGTGTCGTAGAAGGCGACTAAAAGGGGAGGGAGCGGGTGGCTGGAAATCCTCCCCTCTCTTTTTTTTTTTTTTTTTTTTTTTCCCCAAAAGAAGTAACAGAGAAGGGGGCCAGGTTAGGATGTTCCCTCAAAGGCCCAGTCCTCTGTTCTTAACGCTACCTCGCTAACACGGGAAATGGCGAATAGTTTGAAAAAAAAAAAAAAAAAAAAATATATAGCTAGGTAAAGAATCCTTTGTATGCCTTAACTTTCACTAGTCTCTTGACCACTGGGTAACAGTAAGTCTAAGCTTTCTTTTGTAAACATAGCCTAGAGTATATAGTAAATTTTATATTAGTCACTTACCTGAAGCTTTATTTGATACAGAGGAAGCCACTTAGGTGTTCCAGGTTGGCCTGGGACACCAGATCTAGACTCTTGCTTACGTCGGCTTGGTCCAGCAAATCGTTCAGGAACACCATCGCAGTTCTTACCCTATGGATGCCGTACTCCTGATTCCATCATGTCTACTGGTAAAGGAACACTTATTACTTATGTTCTGATGCTTTGTATTTGTACCTAGCATTGCTTATCCAAATAATGGAAAAAACTAGTAAGAAGCAATACAGTAAACCCTCAGTTTAATGGACTAACTGGGATGAGGGATGTCCATTGATACCAAAAGTTCGTTGAATTGAGAATGCAACCTATGGGCCATTTTTCAGTACAATATACAGTAATACAATATGCAGTCCACTCACTTTCGTTTAACTCCATCTTTTGATGCGATTTTGAATTGCAAGGATTTGCAAAATTATGTAATAAATAGTGACAATTCTCTGTTATACAACCAGACCACACGATAGCTTGAGGCAGACCAAGATTGAAACCAAGTGAGTATACTCGACACTACCAAAAACAAATGCGATATGAAA
This sequence comes from Panulirus ornatus, assembly GCF_036320965.1. Taxonomy (NCBI): domain Eukaryota; kingdom Metazoa; phylum Arthropoda; class Malacostraca; order Decapoda; family Palinuridae; genus Panulirus; species Panulirus ornatus. Next base: position 29,983,096 of record NC_092271.1, on the reverse strand, counting down.
TGCACAAGGTGTGGCATATTTTGGTTTTGACTTTTTTTTATTATTAAAATTAGTGTATTATTTTTTCTTGTTCCATTAAATCCAAAACCCGTTAAATTGAGGGTTTAAGGTATATGGTTCATTATATGTCAGTAACATTATCATTATTAAGGAACAGTTACCCTTTGTATTTTTCTTTTGCTTAATTGCAATTTCAAGAAAAGGATCAACCAGTAAATTTTGTTTTAGTATGAAAGCTTTTACAGACCTTCCCTTCCAGATTCACTTTGGTAGCCATGAATCCTTATTGTTACCAATGTCTAACCTTCTCCAGACTCAATGATACTTCTATCTTGTTCCTTCAACATTCCTTCTTCCTTGTTTTCTACTTCAGTAGAAGAGGTATAAGCTGCTGCGTTAGTGTGTAGCAGCTCCTCTACTTCAGCGGACACACTTTGAATACCCATCTCAGAACAGTTGTTATTAAAAATTATTTGTATTTACTAATAAGAATATATATGTCTTTAATATAGTGCCCTGTTTCATACAGGAAGTGGCAAGTCTGGCCTGAGTGCTTATGGGAGTAACAATGACTGGAGATTACCTCAAAAGTTACAAATAGTGAAACCAATTGAGGGATCATTAACACTCCATCAGTGGTCCCGTCTGGCAACTCCACATCTTGGAGGTCTTTTGGAAGAGAGGGAAGGGGTTGCCATTAAGGTGATTATATGTTTGTTGTAGTTACTTATAGATTTGAATACTTTCTGTTTTGGGAAGATGTTACCTGGTTAAACTGATGATTTCTGATATCCACTGTTAAGAACCTTCTCAGTCTGTGCTCTCTGAAGAAAACTATTTTTGAATCTGTATACAAAATAGACAGAAAATGTAAATGTTACTCAGTTGCTTCTTAATGTTAATACTTTCACAACCACAATCACTAAATATACCAATATCTTTGCATATATTAGTGAAGAGGAAAACTGTCTTAAACATAATTTCAATTCATTCTTGCATATATTAGTGAAGTGGAAAACTGTCTTAAACATAATTTCAATTCATTCTTATAATCATATTGTTGTTATGTACATATCATGCAAGAGGGTGATTTGTGTTAATAAAGATTGCTTCCATCCTTTATGCATTTCCCACTGTTTGTGATAGCTTTCTAGGTTGAGGTGCGTTAGCATAATTCAGGATTTTTGATGTGCCAGAGTAAACAGATTCATTCATACAAAAAAGATAATCCTTTTCAGACCTGCTTCACTAAAGGACTGTTCCCATTTCTCATGGGTTGGGAATGCACTCATGCCACTCTTCATATCTGTACCAGTTAAATGAAAGATATATAAGTAATGCTGGAATTTTGCTTCTCATATTCATGATATGTGGCTTGATGCTGTGATTAATCTTTACAGCTATTATTTTGTCAAAGGTGACCCTGATATACTTCATACCTAGATTTGACAGTACAGGTATTAGATTACTCAGTTCTAGTTATTATTATCATTGATATTATTTTTTGTACTTTATTGCCTTTTCTTGTACTAGCGAGGCAGCTTTTGCTCACATTCATTCTTTAGTTGTCATGCACAGTGCACTGAAACCACGGTTCCTCTTTCACAGCCAGGCTCCACAGACCTTTCCATGGTTTATCCCAGCTAATTTACATGCCTTGGTTTAAACCACTGACGGCAGGTCGACCCCCCTGTTTCACATCTTTTCAGTTCACTATCCTATGCATGCCTTTCACCCTCTTGCATGTTCAGGCCCCAACTACTCAAATATTTTTCACTCCAAACTTCCATCTCCACTTTGATCACCCCTTTCTCCTTTTCCTATCCACTTCTGACACCTATGTTCTCTTATTCAACCTCTCCTCACTCATTCTTTCTTCATGTCCAAACCTTTTCAGCACACCTATTCATCTCTCTCAACTACACTCTTTTTATTACCACACCTCTCTCTTACCCCATTTATTACTTACTTGGTCAAACCACTTAACACCACAAACTGTCATTAAACATTTAATTTCCAAAACTTCCACCTTCCTCAGTGCATTTTCCACTGTAGCCCATGCCTTGTATCCATATAACATCATTAGAACTACCGTACTTTCAAACATACCCATTTTTGCCCTCTCAGATTGCAACCTCTTTTTTCACACATTCCTCAGTGCCCCAAGAACCTTTACCACCTAACACACCATATGACTAACATCTGCTCCCTTGGTCCCATTTGCCTCCATGTCCACCCCCAGGTATCTAAAACACTTCCCTTCCTCCAAGTTGTCTCCATTCACACGTAACACCCCCTCAACCCAGCTAAACCTAGTAGCTTTGTTTTTGTTCTCATTTACCCTCATCTTCCTCCTTTCACACTCTCTCCCAATCTCTGTCACCAACTTCCACAGTTTCTCACCTGAATCTGCCATTGTATTGTATGACCAATATACAACTGACTCACATCCTAGGCCCCCTTCTCCCTTACAGGCTGCATACTTGCTCCTGTTTCCAATACCCATGCTTTTACCTCTCTCACCATCCCATCCTGAAAGAAATTGAACATCACAGACTAACCTTTATTTGGAACCATTCACTCTCCTCTAACTTGTACACATGACATACACACGAGAAAAACTTCTCACTGTTTCTTCAGAACCATAAGTGCCACAAACATGCCCTTTTGTTTCTCTGTGTATTTTTCACACACATTCTTCAAAGCAGACACATGATCCACACATCTTCTACCACTCCTGAAACCACATTATTTCTTCCCAATCTGATGCCATGTACATGCCTTCACTCTCTCAATCTCTGCTTTCCCTTACAACTTACCAGACACACTCAACAAACTTATACATCTGTAGTTTGGACACTCACCTTTGTCCCTCTGGCTCTTTATACAGTTTCTACATAAAACATTGCCCCATAAAATTTCAAAGTTGGCAGCTGCTAAGGTTTATTATGTGTACAAGTATATGATGCTCTCATTGTAAAACCATCGTAAATCTGGTCACTGATACAACTATTTCTAATGGTGCAAGCACCAGTAACCCACCTCAGTGTGCCTCAGGCTATCTTAAGGGAAGGGTGTTCTTTCTTTGCTCTTCCTGGCTGCAATTTCATTTTGGGAAACTCTCTTCTGGGCACTATATTTGTTCTGCCAGTGCTTTGAATCGTTGGCTCTTTCCAAAAAGTATGAAATCCAAATTCTTGCCTGGAAGTAAAAAAAATGTGGATACTTTAGGAATATATAGGTGCACTGGGTGCTCAGAACACACAGTCAGGCAGCTGCTTTCTGCAACACCTCATCAGTGCCTTGTATCATTCAGGAGATCAGTACTCTAAGGACCCACAATATTGACCAAGAATACTTCAGGAATTTTACCAGTTCAATGCCCAGACATCTGTAAATGGTAATCAAGGCTAAAGGAGAGATTACAAAGTCTTGAAATGTAAGAATGTTATCACCTTTGAAAATGTATGGGGGAGGCAGACAAGGTTGTTGTTTTTGGACACTGCACTGTAAAATGGCATTTTACATATATATCTATCTATCTATCTATCTATCTGTCTATCTGTATGTGTGTATATATATATATATATATATATATATATATATATATATATATATATATATATATATAAAAAATATATATATAATATATATATATATATATATATATATATATTTTTTTTTTTTCTTTTTTTTTTTTTTGCTTTGTCGCTGTCTCCCACGTTTGCGAGGTAGCACAAGGAAACAGATGAAAGAAATGGCCCAACCCACCCCCATACACATGTATATACATACATCCACACACGCAAATATACATACCTACACAGCTTTCCATGGTTTACCCCAGATGCTTCACATGCCCTGATTCAATCCACTGACAGCACGTCAACCCCGGTATACCACATCGATCCAATTCACTCTATTCCTTGCCCTCCTTTCACCCTCCTGCATGTTCAGGCCCCGATCACACAAAATCTTTCTCACTCCATCTTTCCACCTCCAATTTGGTCTCCCACTTCTCCTCGTTCCCTCCACCTCCAACACATATATCCTCTTGGTCAATCTTTCCTCACTCATTCTCTCCATGTGCCCAAACCATTTCAAAACACCCTCTTCTGCTCTCTCAACCACGCTCTTTTTATTTCCACACATCTCTCTTACCCTTACATTACTTACTCGATCAAACCACCTCACACCACACATTGTCCTCAAACATCTCATTTCCAGCACATCCATCCTCCTGCGCACAACTCTATCCATAGCCCACGCCTTGCAACCATACAACATTGTTGGAACCACTATTCCTTCAAACATACCCATTTTTGCTTTCCGAGATAATGTTCTCGACTTCCACACATTCTTCAAGGCTCCCAGGATTTTCGCCCCCTCCCCCACCCTATGATCCACTTCCGCTTCCATGGTTCCATCCGCTGCCAGATCCACTCCCAGATATCTAAAACACTTTACTTCCTCCAGTTTTTCTCCATTCAAACTTACCTCCCAATTGACTTGACCCTCAACCCTACTGTACCTAATAACCTTGCTCTTATTCACATTTACTCTTTAACTTTCTTCTTTCACACACTTTACCAAACTCAGTCACCAGCTTCTGCAGTTTCTCACATGAATCAGCCACCAGCGCTGTATCATCAGCGAACAACAACTGACTCACTTCCCAAGCTCTCTCATCCACAACAGACTTCATACTTGCCCCTCTTTCCAAAACTCTTGCATTCACCTCCCTAACAACCCCATCCATAAACAAATTAAACAACCATGGAGACATCACACACCCCTGCCGCAAACCTACATTCACCGAGAACTAATCACTTTCCTCTCTTCCTACACGTATACATGCCTTACATCCTCGATAAAAACTTTTCACTGCTTCTAACAACTTGCCTCCCACACCATATATTCTTAATACCTTCCACAGAGCATCTCTATTAACTCTATCATATGCCTTCTCCAGATCCATAGATGCTACATACAAATCCATTTGCTTTTCTAAGTATTTTTTACATACATTCTTCAAAGCAAACACCTGATCCACACATCCTCTACCACTTCTGAAACCACACTGCTCTTCCCCAATCTGATGCTCTGTACATGCCTTCACCCTCTCAATCAATACCCTCCCATATAATTTACCAGGAATACTCAACAAACTTATACCTCTGTAATTTGAGCACTCACTCTTATCCCCTTTGCCTTTGTACAATGGCACTATGCACGCATTCCGCCAATCCTCAGGCACCTCACCATGAGTCATACATACATTAAATAACCTTACCAACCAGTCAATAATACAATCACCCCCTTTTTTAATAAATTCCACTGCAATACCATCCAAACCTGCTGCCTTGCCGGCTTTCATCTTCCGCAAAGCTTTTACTACCTCTTCTCTGTTTACCAAATCATTTTCCCTAACCCTCTCACTTTGCACACCACCTCGACCAAAACACCCTATATCTGCCACTCTATCATCAAACACATTCAACAAACCTTCAAAATACTCACTCCATCTCTTTCTCACATCGCCACTACTTGTTATCACCTCCCCATTTGCGCCCTTCACTGAAGTTCCCATTTGCTCCCTTGTCTTACGCACTTTATTTACCTACTTCCAGAACATCATTTTATCCTCCCTAAAATTTAATGATACTCTCTCACCCCAACTCTCATTTGCCCTCTTTTTCACCTCTTGCACCTTTCTCTTGACCTCCTGTCTCTTTCTTTTATACATCTCCCACTCAATTGCATTTTTTCCCTGCAAAAATCGTCCAAATGCCTCTCTCTGCTCTTTCACTAATAATCTTACTTCTTCATCCCACCACTCACTACCCTTTCTAATCAACCCACCTCCCACTCTTCTCATGCCACAAGCATCTTTTGTGCAATCCATCACTGATTCCCTAAATACATCCCATTCCTCCCCCACTCCCCTTACTTCCATTGTTCTCACCTTTTTCCATTCTGTGCTCAGTCTCTCCTGGTACTTCCTCACACAAGTCTCCTTCCCAAGCTCACTTACTCTCACCACCCTCTTCACCCCAACATTCACTCTTCTGAAAACCCATACAAATCTTCACCTTAGCCTCCACAAGATAATGATCAGACATCCCTCCAGTTGCACCTCTCAGCACATTAACATCCAAAAGTCTCTCTTTCATGCGCCTGTCAATTAACACGTAAATCCATTAACGCTCTCTGGCCATCTCTCCTACTTACATACGTATACTTATGTGTATCTCGCTTTTTAAACCAGGTATTCCCAATCACCAGTCCTTTTTCAGCACATAAATCTACAAGCTCTTCACCATTTCCATTTACAACACTGAACACCCCATGTATACCAATAATTCCCTCAACTGCCACATTACTCACCTTTGCATTCAAATCACCCATCACTATAACCCGGTCTCGTGCATCAAAACCACTAACACACTCATTCAGCTGCATGTGTATGTGGGTGGGTTGGGCCATTCTTTCGTTTGTTTCCTTGCACTACCTTGCTAACATAGGAGACAGCGACGCTTTCATTACTTACTCAATCAAACCACCTCTCACTGCATATTGCCCTCAAACATTTTATTTCCAACACATCCTCCCTCCTCTGCACAACCCTATCTATAGCCCATGCCTCGCAACCATATAACATTGTTGGAACCACTATTCCTTCAAACATACCCATTTTTGCTCTCCGAGATAACGTTATCACCTTCTACTTATTCTTCAATGCTCCCAGAACATTTGCCCCCTCCCCCACCCTGTGACTCACTTCCGCTTCCATGGTTCCATCCACTGCTAAATCCACTCCCAGATATCTAAAACACTTCACTTCATCCAATTTTTCTTCATTCAAACTTACCTCCCAATTGACTTGTCCCTCAACCCTACTGAACATAATAACCTTGCTCTTATTCACATTTACTCTCAGCTTTCTTCTTTCACACACTTTACCAAACTCAATCCCCAACTTTTGCAGCTTCTCACTTGAAGCAACCACCAGCGCTGTATCCTCAGCGAACAACAACTGACTCACTTCCCAAGCCCACTCATCCACAACAGACTGCATTCTTGCCCCTCTTTCCAAAACTCATGCATTCACCTCCCTAACAACCCCATCCATAAACAAATTTAACAACCATGGAGACATCATGCTCCCCTGCTGCAAACTGACATTCACTGGGAACCAATCACTTTCCTCTCTACCTACTCTTACACATGCCTGACATCCTTGATAAAAACTTTTCACTGCTTCTAGCAACTTACCTCCCACACCATATACTCTTAATACTTTCCACAAAGTATCTCTATCAATCCCATCATATGCCTTCTCCAGTTCCGTAAATGCTACATACAAATCCATCTGTTTTTCTAAGTATTTCTCACATACATTCCTCAAAGCAAACACCTGATCCACATCCTCTAACACTTCTGAAACCACACTGCTCTTCCCCAATCTGATGCTCTGTACATGCCTTTACCCTCTCAATCAATAACCTCCCATATAATTTCCCAGGAATACTCAACAAACATATACCTCTGTAATTTGAACACTCACCTAGATCATTTTGCCTTTGTACAATGGCACTACTCATGCATTCTATCGATCCTCAGGCTTTTCACCATGAACCATACATACACTGAATATCCTTACCAACCAGTCAACAACACAGTCACCCCCTTTTTTAGTAAATTCCACTGCAATACCATCCAAACCTGCTGTCTTGCCAGCTTTCATCTTCCACAAAGCTTTCACCACATCTTCTCTGTTTGCCAAACCATTCTCCCTGATCCTCTCACTTTGCACACCACCTCGAGCAAAACACCCTATATCTGCCACTCTATCATCAAACACATTCTTAAACCTTCAAAATACACACTGTTATTATCTTTATCATACCTTATTGCCGTCTCCCACGTTAGCGAGGTAGCACAAGGAAAGAGATGAAAGAATGACCCAAACCCACCCACATACCCATGTATATACATAAATGCCCATCCATGCACATATGTATATATATATATATATATATATATATATATATATATATATATATATATATATATATATATATAATGATCCCTGGGGATAGGGGAGAAAGAATATTTCCCACGTATACCCTGTGTGTCGTTAAAGGCAACTAAAAGGGGAGGGAGCAGGGGGTTGAAAATCCTTCCCTCCAGTTTTCACTTTCCCAAAAGAAAGAACAGAGAAGGGGGCCGAGTGAGGATTCTCCCTCTTATGCTCAGTCCTCTGCTCTTAATGCTACTTTGCTAATGCGGGAATATCGAATATTTATGAAACAAATATATATATAATTCATACTTGATTGCCATTTCCTCCATTAACAAGGTAATATCAAGAACATACGAAGAAAGGCCTCATCTGCTCACATCCATTCTCTAGGTTCATGTGTAATCATCAAAACTAACCCCACACACCTTTTCATGATAAACCTCAGACATGTCACATGCTCAGGTTCAGTCCCTTGACACCATGTAACCCTCTTTATACTGCGTTGTTCCATTTCATTCTGTCCTATGCTTGCCTTCTACACTCCTATGCTCAGGCCCTGGGCACTCAAGGTCGGCCCTGAGCACTCAAGGTCTTTTCCACTTCATTCCTCCATTTCCAATTTGGTCTCCCCCTTTTCCTTGACCTCTCCATTTCTGACACATATATCTTCTTGTTTCCCTCTTCTCACTCATTCTCTCCATCTATCCAAACCAGTTTCTACAGTATTTTGTTGCTAGTTTAGTTATTCATTACTCCATACGTACCCACTAGGGTGGTGCTGGGGCTGAACAGCTAAACTTGGAGGTATACTCTATGTCTGACCTAGAAGAGGATGAGGTAGAGGAGGAGAATCCAGGCAAAAGGTTCATGTCTACCTCAGGTGTGTTCACATACACAAACTCTACCATACTACATCCAGATGATCAGACAAACTCTACTCCAAGGTTAGTATTTATCCTCATAAATGCAAATTGATTTATTGCAAGGTAAGTTCATTTTTACTTTTTCAGATAAGATATCCAATCATAATTTTTTTCACACCCTGTATTTGCACTATTATGTAAACATGATTATTCAGATGAGATTAATGTACTTTATATGATATGGTATTTCATTATTTCATGAATTATCGCAGCCTTAAAGCTACATGTATATAACTTTTTTTTTTACATGAATTACCTAATTTTTACTTTTCACAGTTTACGTCAAGCACAAGTTAGTGTTCTGCTAACTTCAGCAACTAGTGCTACTCCAGCCCCTAGCACTCCTATAAGGGCTCCTTCATGTCCTCCTTCACGAAGAGGATCCACTGCAACATTTTCTACAAACACTGGGCTTGCAAAGGTTTTGAATGAACGAGGAATGAACCGCCAAAGTGGGTTTTCACCAACAGCAACACCAGCAAATAGTCCAACAAATTCAAAACCCGGTTCACCAGAACCAGAGGGATACAAATTACCAGGTTAGTAATTTCATATTTCTTACATTCATCAGGTGCATTAGTATTGCAGCTTCATTATCTATTCATATTGCCTGCATCATGCTTATTGTGTCTGTTTAGTCTGCACCATCATTGAAGATTCTTTTATATTTTTTAGGCTTGGAAGATCTCACCAAGACTTTCCACTACGGAGCAAGCCTCCTGCGTCGTACTTTCTACAAAGATGACCCATCAGCTCCTCAGTCTCCAGTAGGCCCACGTGTAAATCTAGTTAAGCAAGTACAGGCCATTGGTGTAGATCGTTTTGTTGGGTCATCTGGTCGAGCGCTTACAGTTGGTGGAGTTGTTATGTCACGTCCAGCAACTTCACCTCTCTTACACCTTTCCAATCTCATCATGAGCAGTGCCAAGAACTGTTCCACCAGTAGCACAACATCCTCCTCAACCACAACTACAACCAGCTCTGCCTCAAGTACTGCTGGAATCATGTCAGCCCCTAAGGTTCTTTCTCCAGGAGAAAGACGCCCTACACTTCCCTCTGGTGCTCCCATGGGTATTCCAGGACATCCAGGATCAGGTCACCTTGATAATCGTCTAAGTCAACTCAAACCAGGTCAGCGTGCAGATTTGGGGACTGTTGGAAGTCGTCCACGACCTACTTCTCTTCATAGCGTACCTCTACGTGGCAGTGGAGAACAAAATGTTGGAACTGTGGGATGGACATCATTTGGTCGTAAAGGGGGACTTCTGTAGATCATCTCAAGTTTACCCTTCTCAGTTTGATGGATGTTGAATCTTAATGATCCTGCTTTATGCAATACATGCTTGTGGAAACTACATGATTTTAGTAATTTTCTTGAAATTTGTTTCCATTGTTTCATTGTTAGATTTTGATTGTTTTTGAAAAAGTACCTGATTCAGTCAATGAATAATGTAAATTAAGAAATGTGATTGCTTGTCACTTGCAGGTGTTGCTTACAGGGATAGAATTGGAATAATTGATTATCATGTATTATGATAAATTATAGATAGACAGGAATTGCAAATGGACTGGAATTCAGGGTGTTTGTATTAAGACTATGTGTGTGTGTGTTTTGTAGCATAAATACACTTTCTGTTTCTTAGTTACTATGTAACTAGTCAACCTGGGATATAGGGATCAAAGGAAATACTTAATATTTATTATTTTCTAATGATAGATTTAGAAAAGTTTAGATCCAGGTTTATACCTTCTTTGTTTCAATGCACTTGTGTAAGGCTTTGAATTCCAAGGTGATGTTAGTCACATCTATAGTAATGTCTCCTTATGGAAATATTGTTTATAGTGATTGGATCCTTCTCAAGCTTTTCAGCAACTGCGTGGTCTACCGGTCAAACCTGTGCCAAATAATTTATAGGTGTTATTATTTTGTGGACAACTTCTGCAGCTAATAGGGGTTACTAACTTGATAAACAAATTCAGATTCTTTTCACAGACAAAAGCATAGGTATGCACATCTAATGATTTAAGTTCTTTTTTTCTTTAAAGATTATGACTGATCAAGAAGGAAATATTATCATACCATTGATTTTATTTTCCAAAATTTTAGAATAGTGTGGTGATGGAAGTTACTGTCACAGTCATCTTGAATATCAGTCATAATTTCTGATACAGTATTTAGGAAAATGTAATGGAATGTAATGAAAGTAGTGTAGGAAAGGAATCACTATTCATGTTGAATTTGGTTGTATAAGCGGCAGAAGGGGTCTCGTAAGGGAGATCCAAGCCTTCTAGTCACAAATGTTAATGTCAGAACTTTATGCTTGATTGGTTAGCATATCTTGAAATGTTTCTCTTTTAACAAGCTGAGAGATTCTGACTGTACAGCATTGGCTAATTATTTGATTCTCAGAAAATTATTTCGTGTATAAAGAGAAGGTTGAATCTACATATGATTATATGTAGCAAATATTTTTTATTTTTTTCATTCTGATTATGAATTTTGATTAACTATTGTCCTTTGTCCACTAGTGGTCCTCTGTACATGCAGATGACCAAACTAGTGTCCCTTGCTTTTTGTATATTTTACTAGTAAATTTAGGTGGGTTGCTCTTCTCATTGTCAAGCTAATTTACATATACAAAATTCTTAATATAATGACACTAATACACTAGCTGAGATGTGACTGATTGGTGATATTAGGTAAACTTCTTTTTTAAAGCTTAAATTTTCAATTATTATGAGATTAATTTGAATCTCTTCACAGTTGATTTAGAGGTGAAGTGAAGTGAAGCCCACCAAGTAAAATGATAGAGCATATTCACCCATACAGCACAATTTCATAAATCCTTCCAACAACATTTTCAGTCCACTTATGGGAGGTTGAGGCTTTCAGTCAGAGGTGTAACTAAGTCTCTCCTTTCATTACTGTACCTACTGTAAACAAAAAACCTGTATAAATATGCCTAGATTTTTTATAGTTTGTGGTTTATATCCTCTAAATATTTTACATGGCATTTCAGTACTTTATTTTTTTATCAGTTCTAGTTTACTGTCATTTTATCTTTAGTCCAAAAGAAGGAACAGAGAAGGGGGCCAAGCTAGGATTTCCCATTCTCTGTTCCTTCTTTTGGAAAATTAAAACCTGGAGGGGTGGATTTCCAACCCCCCAACTCCCACCCCTTTTGGTCGCCTTCTACAACATGTTGGAAGTATTGTTTCTTTCCTATCCCCAAGGATAGTATATATATATATATATATATATATATATATATATATATATATATATATATATATATATATATATTTATTTGTACAAAGGCAAAGGGGATAAGAGTGAGTGCTCAAATTACAGAGGTATAAGTTTGTTGAGTATTCCTGGTAAATTATATGGGAGGGTATTGATTGAGAGGGTGAAGGCATGTACAGAGCATCAGATTGGGGAAGAGCAGTGTGGTTTCAGAAGTGGTAGAGGATGCGTGGATCAGGTGTTTGCTTTGAAGAATGTATGTGAGAAATACTTAGAAAAGCAAATGGATTTGTATGTAGCATTTATGGATCTGGAGAAGGCATATGATAGAGTTGATAGAGATGCTCTGTGGAAGGTATTAAGAATATATGGTGTGGGAGGAAAGTTGTTAGAAGCAGTGAAAAGTTTTTATCGAGGATGTAAGGCATGTGTACGTGTAGGAAGAGAGGAAAGTGATTGGTTTTCAGTGAATGTAGGTTTGCGGCAGGGGTGTGTGATGTCTCCATGGTTGTTTAATTTGTTTATGGATGGGGTTGTTAGGGAGGTAAATGCAAGAGTTTTGGAAAGAGGGGCAAGTATGAAGTCTGTTGGGGATGAGAGAGCTTGGGAAGTGAGTCAGTTGTTGTTCGCTGATGATACAGCGCTGGTGGCTGATTCATGTGAGAAACTGCAGAAGCTGGTGACTGAGTTTGGTAAAGTGTGTGAAAGAAGAAAGTTAAGAGTAAATGTGAATAAGAGCAAGGTTATTAGGTACAGTAGGGTTGAGGGTCAAGTCAATTGGGAGGTGAGTTTGAATGGAGAAAAACTGGAGGAAGTGAAGTGTTTTAGATATCTGGGAGTGGATCTGGCAGCGGATGGAACCATGGAAGCGGAAGTGGATCATAGGGTGGGGGAGGGGGTGAAAATTCTGGGGGCCTTGAAGAATGTGTGGAAGTCGAGAACATTATCTCGGAAAGCAAAAATGGGTATGTTTGAAGGAATAGTGGTTCCAACAATGTTGTATGGTTGCGAGGCGTGGGCTATGGATAGAGTTGTGCGCAGGAGGATGGATGTGCTGGAAATGAGATGTTTGAGGACAATGTGTGGTGTGAGGTGGTTTGATCGAGTGAGTAACGTAAGGGTAAGAGAGATGTGTGGAAATAAAAAGAGCGTGGTTGAGAGAGCAGAAGAGGGTGTTTTGAAGTGGTTTGGGCACATGGAGAGAATGAGTGAGGAAAGATTGACCAAGAGGATATATGTGTCGGAGGTGGAGGGAACGAGGAGAAGAGGGAGACCAAATTGGAGGTGGAAAGATGGAGTGAAAAAGATTTTGTGTGATCGGGGCCTGAACATGCAGGAGGGTGAAAGGAGGGCAAGGAATAGAGTGAATTGGAGCGATGTGGTATACCGGGGTTGACGTGCTGTCAGTGGATTGAATCAAGGCATGTGAAGCGTCTGGGGTAAACCATTAAGAACAGAGAACTGGGCCTTAGAGGGAATATCCTCACCTGACCCCCTTCTCTGTTCCTTCTTTTGGAAAATTAAAAAAAAAAACATGAAAGGGGAGGATTTCCAGCCACCCGCTCCCTCCCCTTTTAGTTGCCTTCTACGACACGCAGGGAATACGTGGGAAGTATTCTTTCTCCCCTATTCGCCATTCCCCATGTTAGGAAGGTAACGTTAAGAACAGAGGACTGAGCCTTTGAGGAACATCCTCCCTTGGCCCCTTCTCAGTTCCTTCTTTTGGAAAATTAAAAAATGAGAGGACAGGATTTCCAGCCCCCCACTCCCTCCCCCTTTTAGTCGCTTTCTACGACATGCAGGGAATACATGGGAAGTATTATTTCTCCCATATCCCCTATTTTATTATTATTATTATTATACTTAATCGCCATCTCCCGCATTAGCGAGGTAGCGCAAGGAAACTGACGAGGAATCGCCCAACCCACCCACATTCACATGTATATACATAGATTACCAGAACCCACCTACAGGTGGTCAAACTTCAAGTGAATGTCACCTTCTGCAGGATTGTGATCATCACTGGTTGAAAAAGAGTACACTAAAGATCTTTTCATGCCAAAGAAGTCCATCACTTTCATGTCTCTGCATGAAGTTCACTCTCAAAGCTGCAGGAGACACTGAAAAAGGGTCCTATGGATGTATGATTATGATTATATATATATCATCATCATACAACATCAGTATCCCTTCTTTGGGACACTTGCAGCTCTGGAGTTGCATTTCATGCAGAAGGGAAATGATAGACTCTTTTGGTGCAAAATGTCCTTAACAAGACTATTCCTTTTCATCCATTGATGTTGATATAGCATTGTCAAAGCTGACTTCTCACTTGCCCTGTACCCACTTTCACTTAATGATAGTATAGATAATTTTGAATTTTAATCATGTAACCTCAGGACCCTCTGTTTTGGAGCCCCTACATTATCATCAGTAACAGAGAAATGATTACTGACATAATTGTTCTCTTTTTCATATGCTGACATTTACACAACCTCACGTATGGTGAACTTTTACTTGTAGTGTAATGCCATGCAGGCAGGGTCTATTAACACCGTAATACATACTGAAGGGGCTTCTTCAGCTTCAGGGCTACATTACTTCCGGAAGCAAGGAAATGATAAACTCCTTTGGAGTGAGGAGTTCCTAGATGAGACTTTGTATCTCCCTTTGTCAACAAACAGTGAAACAGCCTCACTAAAGGTGACCTTTCACTTGCAGTGTAACCACAGAATGGGAGCTTTTTTGTCTGTTCCAGGCACTGCCTCGCTGGAAGGGAGGGGATGCAATTACATGTGTGGCGGGGAGGTAACAGGAATGGATGAAGGCATTAAGTATGGATATATACACGTGTATATATGTATATGTATGTACACATTGAAATGTATATTTATGCATATATGTGTGTGTAGGCATTTATGTATATACATGTGTATGTGGGTGGGTTGGGCCATTCCTCGTCTGTTGCCTTGCACTACCTCGCTAATGCGGGAGACGGCGGTTAAGTATAATATAAAATGAAAACAATAATATGTATATATCCTTGGGGATAGAGGAGAAAGAATAGTTTCCAGATATTCCCTGTGTGTCACAGAAGGCAACTAAAAGGGAGGGGGCGGGGTCTGGAAATCCTCCCCTCCCGTTTTTCTGTTTTCCAAAAGAAGGAACAATGAAGGGGGCTAAGTGAGGATGTTCCCTCTAAGGCTCAGTCTCCTGTTCTTGATGCTACCTTGCTAATGTGAGAAATGGTAAATATGTAGGAAAACAAAAACAAATATTCTTTCATATTTTTTTTTTTCATTTTGCTTTGTCGCTGTCTCCCGCGTTTGCAAGGTAGCGCAAGGAAACAGACAAAAGAAATGGCCCAACCTACCCCCATACACATGTATATACATACACGTCCACACACGCAAATATACATACCTATACATCTCAATGTACACATATATATACACACACAGACACATACATATATACCCATGCACACAATTCACACTGTCTGCCTTTATTCATTCCCATCGCCACCTCGCCACACATGGAATACCATCCCCCTCCCCCCTCATGTGTGCGAGGTAGCGCTAGGAAAAGAACAAAGGCCCCATTCGTTCACACTCAGTCTGTCATGCAATAATGCCAGAAACCACAGCTCCCTTTCCACATCCAGGCCCCACACAACTTTTCATGGTTTACCCCAGATGCTTCACATGCCCTGATTCAATCCACTGACAGCACGTCAACCCCGGTATACCACATCGATCCAATTCACTCTATTCCTTGCCCACCTTTCACCCTCCTGCATGTTCAGGCCCCAATCACTCAAAATCTTTTTCACTCCATCTTTCCACCTCCAATTTGGTCTCCCACTTCTCCTCGTTCCCTCCACCTCCGACACATATATCCTCTTGGTCAATCTTTCCTCACTCATTCTCTCCATGTGCCCAAACCATTTCAAAACACCCTCTTCTGCTCTCTCAACCACCCTCTTTTTATTCACACATCTCTCTTACCCTTACATTACTTACTCGATCAAACAACCTCACACCACACATTGTCCTCAAACATCCCATTTCCAGCACATCCACCCTCCTGCGCACAACTCTATCCATAGCCCACGCCTCGCAACCATACAACATTGTTGGAACCACTATTCCTTCAAACATACCCATTTTTGCTTTCCGAGATAATGTTCTCGACTTCCACACATTCTTCAAGGCTCCCAGGATTTTCGCCCCCTCCCCCACCCTATGATTCACTTCCGCTTCCATGGTTCCATCTGCTGCCAGATCCACTCCCAGATATCTAAAACACTTTACTTCCTCCAGTTTTTCTCCATTCAAACTTACCTCCCAATTGACTTGACCCTCAACCCTACTGTACCTAATAACCTTGCTCTTATTCACATTTACTCTTAACTTTCTTCTTTCACACACTTTACCAAACTCAGTCACCAGCTTCTGCAGTTTCTCACATGAATCAGCCACCAGCGCTGTATCATCAGAACAACAACTGTATCCCAGCTGTATCCCAGAACAACAACTGACTCACTTCCCAAGCTCTCTCATCCACAACAGACTTCATACTTGCCCCTCTTTCCAAAACTCTTGCATTCACCTCCCTAACAACCCCATCCATAAACAAATTAAACAACCATGGAGACATCACACATCCCTGCCACAAACCTACATTCACTGAGAACCAATCACTTTCCTCTCTTCCTACACGTACACATGCCTTACATCCTCGATAAAAACTTTTCACTGCTTCTAACAACTTGCCTCCCACACCATATATTCTTAATACCTTCCACAGAGCATCTCTATCAACTTTATCATATGCCTTCTCCAGGTCCATAAATGCTACATACAAATCCATTTGCTTTTCTAAGTATTTCTCACATACATTCTTCAAAGCAAACACTTGATCCACACATCCTCTACCACTTCTGAAACCACACTGCTCTTCCCCAGTCTGATGCTGTGTACATGCTTTCACCCTCTCAATCAATACCCTCCCATATAATTTACCAGGAATACTCAACAAACTTATACCTCTGTAATTTGAGCACTCACTCTTATCCCCTTTGCCTTTGTACAATGGCACTATGCACGCATTCCGCCAATCCTCAGGCACCTCACCATGAGTCATACATACATTAAATAACCTTACCAACCAGTCAACAATACAGTCACCCCCTTTTTTAATAGATTCCACTGCAATACCATCCAAACCTGCTGCCTTGCCTGCTTTCATCTTCCGCAAAGCTTTTACTACCTCTTCTCTGTTTACCAAATCATTTTCCCTAACCCTCTCACTTTGCACACCACCTCGACCAAAACGCCCTATATCTGCCACTCTATCATCAAACATATTCAACAAACCTTCAAAATACTCACTCCATCTCCTTCTCACATCACATCACATCACATCTTTCATATACATATATATATATATATATATATATATATATATATATATATATATATATATATATTTTAATTTTATTTATTTTGCTTTGTCACTGTCTCCCGCATTTGCGAGGTAGTGCAAGGATATTATCCCTAAGGATAGGGGAGAAAGAATACTTCCCATGTATTCCCTGCGTGTCATAGAAGGCGACTAAAAGGGGCGGGAGCGGGGGGGGCTGGAAATCCTCCCCTCTTGTTTTTTTTTTTAATTTTCCAAAAGAAGGGACAGAGAAGGGGGCCAGGTGAGGATATTCCCTCAGAGGCCCAGTCCTCTGTTCTTAACGCTACCTTGCTAACGCGGGAAATGGCGAATAGTTTGAAAGAAAGATAGATAGATAGATAGATAGATAAATACTCCTTCCTGCCCCAGGAGTCCCTTCAATCTTCATGAGGGTCCTGCAGTGCTCAGGAAGCTGGCCATATTCATTGATCATTAAGTGTAGCTATATGTGTGTGTGTGTGCATCTTTGTGTGGAATGTGCAGGGCAGTTCAACTGTAAGTGCTTGGTATCTTTGTTGTAGCACCTGAATCATGGGCATGGTGGGTCTTCAGATATGCTGAAACTGTGTAGTGTTGTAGGTATGTGTTATGTCCAGAGTATAAACAATAAAGTGTGGTAATTGTTTGTTTGGGGAGTGTGGCTTTTGATAGGTGTATGTCTGGTGAGATGTAGTTTAAGACTGAGTTGGGAGGTTGGTTTCTCACTGCTTGAGTTATTTCAGTGTATTTATGTCACAGTTTTATTTGTTGCAGGTGGGGTATCTGCAAGTAGAGGTTCCTGAAGCATGAGGCAAGGGTAACTTTTTTATTTCTACTTGGGATATAGTATTTTGTTAAGGAGTGGTTTGGATGGGAGGGCTCCACTACTGTTGCATAGAATTGGGTGCTAAGCAGTTTAAGTTGGGATCGTATTTGGAGGATCTTTGTTTTGATATGTAGGTGTTGAGTTTTTATGGTTCTTAGGCAACTGGCATTGTTCCTTGTGCACCATTTTGCATGATGTGCAGTTTTTTATATTTGCTTTTGAGAGGATGGAAGACCAGGCAGGTAAGGCATAGTTTACAGTGAGGTGGATTAACTGTATATAGAGAATGTCAAGGGATTCTTTTTCTTGTCCAAATATTGTGCCAGTTGATGTTCGAAGGGTATTGAGTTTATAGTTCGTCTTTTGTTGATGTTCTTGGCATGGCCACTGGATATCATTTTTGTGTTGTATGTGAAGCCAAGAATGACTGGTGTTTTGGTCAGTGTAAGTGACATCCATTCATGGTGACTGGAGGATGTAGGCTGGATTTGTGTCTGTCTGGGTTTAAAAGAGTGACTGAAGACTTCTGTGGAGATGCAGACATTGTCCTCTAGGTGATCCATTGTTCCAGTTGTGTAATGTTTGTTGCTACTACTATGGTGTCATGGTATTATGAGGCAATTGTAAGGTCAACTGCAAATGAAAGGACCTTCATGCTGCGAAGTCATGGACCCCTTTGGAGTGAGAACCTCTTCAGAGTTTTTACTTCTTTTCATCCACTGGCAATGATGCAACCTCACAGAAGAGAACTTATCACTTGTGGCGTAACCTCATGCAGACAGAGTCTGGTAAGGTTAGGCCATAAGTGAAAGGTCACTTTTGTGACAATGGATCTTCATCAGCTGAAAAAGCAGGGTACAGACTCATTAAAGAACTTCTGACTTCAAAGAAGTCCATCCTATCCCAAGTTACTGAATGTAACACAGCCTTGGGCTGCAAATCCTGGAATACTTATAGATGAATAGTATACATACATACATACATACATACTGAGATAGCTGTTACTAGACTTCCCCTGCTTGAGGATACACCACAAGTGAAAGGTCACCTTTTGGCAAGGCAGTATAATCATCAGTCAATGAAACAAGTACAGTTTTAACAAAGAACTTCTTACTTCAAAGGAGATTGGGTAATTATTGATATATCAATGCTGCAAATCACAAAAATAGTACACTTAGAACAATAATTGGCTGTCCAATAACCATAAACACTCAATACCCATGCAATGAAACAAAGATCCTCCCAATACAATCCCACCACAATATTCTTGGCACTCAGTTTTCTGCAACAGCATTAGACCCCTCCCACTTAAACCACTCCATAACTACCCACAACCCCTTAATAGAAATAAAAAGCTTACCCTCTCCCTCGTACTTCAATACATCTGCTCACAGATCCCCCTGTCCTCCCAAAAATGTGTGACAAAACATATACAGACTGAAATAATCCATAAAGCACAAAATGAAATAATCCATCAAGCACAAAACACCTGCTATCCCAACTCAGTCTTAAACTTTACCCTACTAGACATACACTCATCAGAAGCAACAATCTCTAGACAAAAACACAAGGCACAATTTCCCATCCATGCTCTGTACATCAATCATCCCTACAGCACTGCAATTACTGTTTCAATGTATCCCAGATCCCTTCATGTCCTCAATGCAACTACCACAATAAAGAAATTGAGCACCTACTTCTCATCTGCCCTGCACGGTCCATACATAAGACACATACGTAGCATCACTAAATTTTATGGCCTATGGTTCTGATCAGTGACCAGCTTCTTGCAGGAGCCAGATAATGAAAGAAGAGACCCCTGGGGCAGGAAGTATACATTATATATATATATATATCTATATATATATATATATATATTTTTTTTTTTTTTTTTTTTTTGCTTTGTCGCTGTCTCCCGCGTTTGCGAGGTAGCGCAAGGAAACAGACGAAAGAAATAGCCCAACCCACCCCCATACACATGTATATACATACGTCCACACGCGCAAATATACATACCTACACAGCTTTCCATGGTTTACCCCAGACGCTTCACATGCCCTGATTCAATCCACTGACAGCACGTCAACCCCGGTATACCACATCGCTCCAATTCACTCTATTCCTTGCCCTCCTTTCACCCTCCTGCATGTTCAGGCCCCGATCACTCAAAATCTTTTTCACTCCATCTTTCCACCTCCAATTTGGTCTCCCTCTTCTCCTCGTTCCCTCCACCTCCGACACATATATCCTCTTGGTCAACCTTTCCTCACTCATTCTCTCCATGTGCCCAAACCATTTCAAAACACCCTCTTCTGCTCTCTCAACCACGCTCTTTTTATTTCCACACATCTCTCTTACCCTTACATTACTTACTCGATCAAACCACCTCACACCACACATTGTCCTCAAACATCTCATTTCCAGCACATCCATCCTCCTGCGCACCACTCTATCCATAGCCCATGCCTCGCAACCATACAACATTGTCGGAACCACTATTCCTTCAAACATACCCATTTTTGCTTTCCGAGATAATGTTCTCGACTTCCACACATTCTTCAAGGCTCCCAGAATTTTCGCCCCCTCCCCCACCCTATGATCCACTTCCGCTTCCATGGTTCCATCCGCTGCCAGATCCACTCCCAGATATCTAAAACACTTTACTTCCTCCAGTTTTTCTCCATTCAAACTCACCTCCCAATTGACTTGACCCTCAACCCTACTGTACCTAATAACCTTGCTCTTATTCACATTTACTCTTAACTTTCTTCTTTCACACACTTTACCAAACTCAGTCACCAGCTTCTGCAGTTTCTCATATGAATCAGCCACCAGCGCTGTATCATCAGCGAACAACAACTGACTCACTTCCCAAGCTCTCTCATCCCCAACAGACTTCATACTTGCCCCTCTTTCCAAAACTCTTGCATTCACCTCCCTAACAACCCCATCCATAAACAAATTAAACAACCAGGGAGACATCACACACTCCTGCCGCAAACCTACATTCATATATATATATATATATATATATATTTCTTCTTTCATACTATTCGCCATATCCCGCGTCAGCGAGGTAGTGTTAAGAACAGAGGACTGGGCCTCTGAGGAAACATCCTCATCCAGCCCCCTTCTCTGTTCCTTCCTTTGGAAAAAAAAAAAAAAGAAAGAATACTTCCCACGTATTCCCTGCGTGTCATATATATATATATATATATATATATATATATATATATATATATATATATATATATATATATATATATGTGTGTGTATGTGTGTACATGATTAAATGAAAGTTCTATATTCCTTTCAATTTGCATATGAGTCTTTTCAATGGCAAAACGGTTTTTATTACAGTACAACCATCCCATGAACTAATTAACCAGCCTGTAGAATGCTGCCTCCCTTTTTGTAAATATATATCCTGTTAGTTTTCATATATTGAAAATATATAGGTATAAAATTTCCTTGGCTTTCCTTTTCCGATTTGTTTGATTTTATAAGTACTTATGGTTTGTAGGTGTGTGGAAGAACATGTGTAAGTATTTAGGCACATGAAAGCATTTACACAAACAACACCTTTTTCTGACAACACTGCAAATAATATTTCAACATTTCCCAAGATCCTTCGTGCCCATGATGCAACTAACATCAGGAAGAGACCAAGCACTATTCAACTGCCTTGTTTTCTCTACTTGTAGATGCAGACTCATCATCACTATACTTTATGGCCTATGGTCCTGACTGATGAACATGGCTAGATTCATGAGTGCTGCAGGAGCCTCATTAGGATAGAATGGACTCATGGGATAGGAAATAGGTTATTATTTTATTTATTAAACTGTGTCGCTGTCTCCCGCGTTAGCGAGGTAGCGCAAGGAAAAAGACGAAAGAATGGCTCAACCCACCCACATACACATGTATATACATACATATCCACACATGCACATATACATACCTATACATTTCAATGTCTACATATATATACATACACAGACATATACATATATACACATGTACATAATTCATACTTGCTGCCTTTATTCATTCCCATTGCCGCCCCGGCACACATGAAATGACAACCCACTCTCCCTGCATGCACGCGAGGCAGCACTAGGAAAAGACAACAAAGGCCACATTCATTCACACTCAGTCTCTAGCTGTCATGTATAATGCACCAAAACCACAGCTCCCTTTCCACATCCAGGCCCTACAAACTTTCCATGGTTTACCCCAGATGCTTCACATGCCCTGGTTCAATCCATTGACAGCATGTCGACCCCGGTATAACGCATCGTTCCAATTTACTCTATTCCTTGCACGCCTTTCACCTTCCTGCATGTTCAGGTCCAGATCGCTCAAAATCTTTTTCACGCCATCCTTCCACCTCCAATTTGGTCTCCCACTTCTCCTCATTCCCTCCACTTCTGACACATATATAGTGAAGTGTTTTAGATATCTGGGAGTGGATTTGACAGTGGATGGAACCATGGAAGCGGAAGTAGATCATAAGGTGGGGGAGGGGGCGAAAGTTCTGGGATCCTTGAAGAATGTGTGGAAGTCGAAAACATTATCTCGGAAAGCAAAAATGGGTATGCTTGAAGGAATAGTGGTTCCAACAATGTTGTATGGTTGCGAGGCGTGGGCTATGGATAGAGTTGTGCACAGGAGGGTGGATGTGCTGGAAATGAGATGTTTGAGGACAATATGTGGTGTGAGGTGGTTTGATCGAGTAAGTAATGTAGGGGTAAGAGAGATGTGTGGTAATAAAAAGAGTGTGGTTGATAGAGCAGAAGAGGGTGTTTTGAAATGGTTTGGTCACATGGAGAGAATGAGTGAGGAAAGATTAACCAAGAGGATATATGTGTCAGAGGTGGAGGGAACGAGGAGAAGTGGGGGACCAAATTGGAGGTGGAAAGATGGAGTGAAAAAGATTTTGAGTGATTGGGGCCTGAACATGCAGGAGGCTGAAAGGCATGCAAGGAATAGAGTGGATAGGAATGATGTGGTATACCGGGGTCGACATGCTGTCAATGGATTGAACCAGGGCATGTGAAGCATCTGGTGTAAACCATGGAAAGTTCTGTGGGGCCTGGATGTGGAAAGGGAGCTGTGGTTTCAGTGCATTATTACATGACAGCTAGAGACTGAGTGTGAACAAATGGGGCCTTTGTTGTCTTTTCCCAGCACTACCCCGCACACATGAGGGGGGAGGGTGTTGTTATTCCATGTGTGGCGGGGTGGCAATGGGAATGAATAAAGGCAGACAGTATGAATTATGTACATGGGTATATTTGTATAAGTCTGTGTGGGTATATATATGTATACATTGAGATGTATAGGTATGTATATTTGCGGGTGTGGATGTGTATGTATATACATGTGTATGTGGGTGAGTTGGGCCATTCTTTCGTCTGTTTCCTTGCACTACCTCGCTAACGTATTCCCTGCGTGTCGTAGAAGGCGACTAAAAGGGGAGGGAGCGGGGGGCTGGAAATCCTCCCCTCTCGTTTTTTTTTTTTTTTTTTTTTTTTTTTTTCCAAAAGAAGGAACAGAGAAGAGGGCCAGGTGAGGATATTCCCTCAAAGGCCCAGTCCTCTGTTCTTAACGCTACCTCGCTATCGCGGGAAATGGCGAATAGTATGAAAGAAGAAAGAAAAATATATATATATATATATATATATATATATATATATATATATATATATATATATATATATATATATATACATATATATATATATATATATCCCTGGGGATAGGGGAGAAAGAATACTTCCCACGTATTCCCTGCGTGTCGTAGAAGGCGACTAAATGGGGAGGGAGCAGGTGGCTGGAAATCTTCCCCTCTCGTTTTTTTTTATTTCTCCAAAAGAAGGAACAGAGAAGGGGGCCAGGTGAGGATATTCCCTCAAAGGCCCAGTCCTCTGTTCTTAACGCTACCTCGCTAATGCAGGAAATGGTGAATAGTATGAAAGGATGATATATATGTAGGTGTATATATATTTTTTTTCAATATTTGATTGCTGTTTTCTGCATTGGCGAGGTAGTGCTAGGAACAGATGAGGAAAGGCTACACCCACTCATATCCATTCTCTTGGTGTTGTGTGTAATGCAATGAAACCACAGCTCCCTGTCCACAACCAGGCCCCACAGACCTTTTTATGGATTACCTTGGACACTTCACACTCCCTGGTTCAGTCCATTAGTGGATAGCACATCAGCCCCAAAATACTACAGTGCTCTAATTCACTCTCTCCTATGCATGCCTTTTGCCCTCCTGCGTGTTTAGACCCCAATTGCTCAAAATCCTTTTCACTCCATCCGTTTTTCTCCAATTTGATCTTCTTCATTTTCTGACACATATATCCTCTGTCAACCTTTCTTCACTCGTTCTCTTTATATGTCCAAACCATTTCAACACCTCTTCTGCTCTCTCAACCACACTCTTTTTACTTCCACACATCTCTCTTACCCTTTCAATACTTGCTTGATCAAGCCATCTCACACCACATATTGTCCTCAACCATTTAATTTCCAACACATCTACCCTCCTCCGTACAACCCTATCTATAACCCATGCCATGCAACCATATGATATTGTTGGAACTACTATGCCTTTAAATATACCCAGTTTTGCTTTCCTAGATAACATTCTTTCCTTCCACATATTCTTCATCACTCCCAGAACCTTTACCCCTCCCCCACCCCATGACTCACTTCCACTTCCATGGTTCCATTCCCTGCTAAGTCCACTTCCAGATATATAAAACACTTCACTTCCTCTAATTCTTCTCCAATCAAATTTACATCCCAATTAGCTTGTCCCTCAACCTTATTGAACCAAATAACCTTGCTCTTATTCACATTTACTCCCAACTTTCTCCTTTCACACACTTTTCCAAACTCAGTCACCAACTTCAGTTTCTCACTCGAATCGGCTACCAGTGCTGTATCATCGGCGAACAACAACTGGCTTATTTCCCAGGTCCTCTCATCCCCAAAAGAATGCATACTCGCCCTTCTCTCCAAGACTCTTGCATTTACCTCTCTAACCACCCCATCAATAATCAAATTAAACAACCATGGAGACATCACACACCCCTGCCGCAAACCAATCTTCACTGGTAACCAATCGCTCTCCTCTCTTTCTACCCATACACATGTCTTGCATTCTTGATAAAAAAATTTCACTGCTTTTAGGAACTTACCTCTCACACCATATCTTCTTAAGACCTTCCACAAAGCATCTCTATCAACCCTATCACATGCCTTCTCCAGATCCATAAATGCTACATACAAATCCATGTTTTTCTACATATTCCTCACACACATTTTTCAAAGCAAACACCTAATCCACACATCCTTTACCACTTCTGAAACCACAGTGCTCTTCCCCAGCCTGATGCTCTGTACATGCCTTCACCCTTTCAATCAATATCCTCCCATATGATTTCCCAGGAATACTAAACAAACTTATGCCTTTGTAGTTTGAACACTCACCTTTATCCCCTTTGCCTTTGTACAATGGCACTATGCATGCATTCAGCCAGTCCTCAGACACTTTGCCATGATCCATACATACAATGAATATCCCTACCAACCAATCAACAACACAGTCACCCCTTTCTTAATAAATTCTACGGCAATGCCATCAAAACCCGCCCCCTTTCCAGATTTCATCTTCTGCAAAGCTCTCACTACCTCTTCTTTCTTTACCAAACCATTCCCCCTGACCTTCTCACTGCACACCACCCCAACCAAAATACCCTACATCAGACACAGTCAACAACTTTCAAAATACTCGCTCCATCTCCTTCTCACTTCATCACTACCTGTTGCTACTTCCCCCCTTGTCCCCTTCACCAATGCTCCCATTTGATCTCTTGTCTTATGCATATTATTTACCTCCTTCCAAAATATCTTTTTATTCTCCATAAAGTTTAATTATAGTCTCTTACCCTAACTCTCATTTGCCCTCTTTTTCAACCCTTTCTCTTGACCTCCTGCCACTTTCTTTTATACATTTCCCGTTATTTGCACTCCTTCCTTGTGAGTATTGTCCAAATGCCTCTCTTTTCTCTTTCACTAACAACTTTACTTCTTCATCCCACCACTAACTAGCCTTTCTAATCTGCCCGCCTTAAACCTTTTTCATGCCACATGCATCTTTTGCATGTGCCAACAGTGCTTCCCTAAATACATTCCATTCCTCATCCATTCCCCTCACGTTATTTGCTCTCACCTTTTGCCATTCAACACTCAAATCTCCTATTACTTCCTTGAACAAGTCTCCTTTCCAAGCTCTTTTACTCTCACCACTCTCGTCTCCTCAACATTCTCTCTTTTTTGAAAACATCTACAAATTTTCACCTTCACCTCCACAAGAGAGCGATCAGACATCCGTCGAGCTGCCCCCTCTCAGCACATTAACATCCAAAAATCTCTCTTTCACATGCCTATCAATTAACATGTAACCCAATAATGCCCTTTAACCATCTCTCCTGTTCACATAAGTAGACTTGTGTATCATATTTATATTTATTTATTATACTTTGTTGCTGTCTCCCGCGTCAGCGAGGTAGCGCAAGGAAACAGACGAAAGAATGGCCCAACCCACCCACATACACATGTATGTACATACACGTCCATACATGCACATATACATACCTATACATCTCAACGTATACATATATACACACATAGATATATACATATATACACATGTGCATAATTCATACTGTCTGCCCTTATTCATTCCCGTCACCACCCCGCCACACATGAAAACCTCCACCCCCTGCATGTGCGCAAGGTAGTGGTAGGAAAAGACAACAAAGGCTACGTTCATTCACACTCAGTCTCTAGCTGTCATGTATAATGCACCGAAACCACTGCTCCCTTTCCACATCCAGGCCCCACAAAACTTTCCATGGTTTACCCCAGACGCTTCACATGCCCTGGTTCAATCCATTGACAGCACGTCGACCCCTGTATACCACATCGTTTTCCGATTCACTCTATTCCTTGCACACCTTTCACCCTCCTGCATGTTCAGGCCCCGATCACTCAAAATCTTTTTCACTCCATCTTTCTACCATCAATTTGGTCTCCCACTTCTCCTCGTTCCCTCCACCTCCGACACATATATCCTCTTGGTCAATCTTTCCTCACTCATTCCCTTCATGTGACCAAACCATTTCAAAACACCCTCTTCTGCTCTCTCAACCACACTCTTTTTACTACCACACATCTCTCTTATCCTTTCATTACTTACTCGATCAAACCTCCTCACATCACATATTGTCCTCAAACATCTCATTTCCAGCACATCCACCCTCCTCCGCACAACTCGATCTATAGCCCACGCCTCGCAACCATACAACATTGTTGGAACCACTATTCCTTCAAATATACCCATTTTTGGTTTCCAAGATAACATTCTCGACTTCCACACAATTTTCAATGCTTCCAGAACTTTCGCCCCCTCCCCCCATCCTATGATTCACTTCCACTTCCATGATTCCATCCGCTGCCAAATCCACTCCCAGATATCTAGAACACTTCACTTCCTCCAGTTTTTCTCCATTCAAACTCACCTCCCAATTGACTTGTCCCTCAACCCTATTGTACCTAACAACCTTGCTCTTATTCTCATTTACTCTCAGCTTTCTTCTTTCACACACTTTACCAAACTCAGTCACCAGCTTCTGCAGTTCCTCACCCGAATCAGCCACCAGCGCTGTATCATCAGCGAACAACAACTGACTCACTTCCCAAGCTCTCCCGTCCACAACAGACTGCATACTTGCCCCTCTTTCCAAAACTCTTGCATTCACCTCCCTAACAACCCCATCCGTAAACAAATTAAACAACCATGGAGACATCACGCACCCCTGCCGCAAACCACCATTCACTGAGAACCAATCACTTTCCTCTCTTCCTACTCGTACACATGCCTTACATCCTCGATAAAAGCTTTTCACTAATTCTAAAAACTTACCTCCCACACCATATATTGGGTGAAAGCTGTTATTGATTCTTTGTTCAAAGGAAAAGGTGCTAAGGATATATGTAGCAATTATAGGGGAATAAGTCTGTTAAGTATACCAGGAAAAATGTATGCAAGAATATTAATTGACAGAGTGATGGAAGTGACTGAATGCAGAATGAATGAAGAGCAAGGTGGTTTTAGGAAAGGTAGGGGATGTGTGGATCAGATTTTTGTGGTAAAGATTACCGTGAAAAAGTTTTTAGCAAAAGGTAAGGTATATGCAGCTTTTATGGAATAGGAAAAAGTGTATGACAGAGTCGAGTGGATTCCTTTGTGGGATGTGTTATGGAAATTTGGTATAGGGGTACAACTGCTGGATGATGTAAAAGACTTCTACAGAGGAGTAAATGCGTGTGTAAGAGTAGATGGAGAGCTGAGCGAAAGTTTTGGGATACATGTAGGTGTGAGACAGGGCTGTGTGATGTCACTGTGGCTTTTTGATATATATGTATGGATGGAGTGATGAGAGAGATGAAAGCAAAACTCGGGAAAAGGGATGCAGAGATGGAGTGTGGCGGAGATATGGTGGCTAGTAGCTATCCTGTTTGCGGGTGATACTGTGTTGTTTGCGGACAGGGAAGTGGAGTTGCAGAAGGTTGTTTTATGATTTGTGTAAACATAGACGATTGAAGGTAAATGCAAGTAAAGGTAAAGTAATGATGTTTGAAAGGAAACGGATTGAAAGTATAGATTCTGTAAAACCATTCAGAATGAAAGAAGAATCTGTAGTAAATTGTGTTTTGGGTATGGGGGGGGGGGGAAGACTGGAAGAAATGAGGGAATTTAAGTATCTGGGAGCTGTCTTGGTTGAGTATGGTGATATGGAAGGAGAGATAAAAGAGAGAGCAATACAGGGTTGAAGAGTCACTGGGGTCCCTTATTAGAATAATGAAGGGTAATGGTGTAAGGATGTAAGTAAAGAGAGGATTAAGGGACAGCATAGTCCTCCCCAACTCTGACCTATGCAGCCGAAGCATGGACGTGGAATGAAACACAGAGGTCAAGAATCCAGGCTCTGGAAATGAGCTATTTGAGGGTGTATGAGAGATGTGGTATGACAGGGAATGCAAAGGGAGGGAATTGTGGAGTGGTAGAAACGTTGAAACGTAATACTTTGAGGTGGTTTTGGCATGTGGAAAGAATGCAAGACTGGGAGTTTACAAGGAAAGTGTATGATAGTACAGTAAAAGGGGATGGTGTGAGACCATCTATGACATGGGCAAATAGGATGGAGGAATACTGGTGGGAGAGAAACAGAGGAAGAATGCGTGGAATGGTGTATGCGAGGGAGGCATGCAAGGACAGGGATAAGTGGAGACACTTTTGCTGCGGCCACCCTTTGATGGGGGTTCTCAGAGGGAAGGGTGTCAAAGATATGGATAGACAGGTAGACAGATATAAATCATACTTCATGTAGCATTTCTTGCATTGGCTACTTAGTGTCAGGACCAAAGACAGGCTGCATCTGCTCAAATCCATTCTCTACCTGCATGTGTAATACACCAAAACCACACCTCCCTGTTCATAACCAGGCTCCACAGACCTTTCCATGATCAACCCCGGATGCTTCACATACCTTGGTTAAGTCCATTGACAGCATGTCAACCCTTGTATACCATGTTGTACCAATTCACTCAATCCCTTGCACGGCTTTCGCCCTCCAGCAGGTTCAGGTCTTGACTGCTCAAAATCTTTTTCACTCCATTTTTTCCATCTCCACTTTGGTCTCCCTGTTCTCCTTGTTCCCTCCACTTCTAACACATATGCCTCCTTTTTCAACCTTTCCTAATTCATTCCCTCCATATGTTCAAACAATATGTTCAAAACCACACTCTCTTCAGCTCTCTCAACCATATTCAATGTATTACCACGCATCTCTCTTTTACCCTTTCATTACTTACTCGATCAAACCACCTCACACCACATATTGGCCTCAAACATTTTATTTCCAATACATCCACCTTCCTCCGCTTAGCCTTATCAATAGCCCATGCCTCGCATCCACATAATATTGTTGGGAATACTGTACCTTCAAACATGCCCATTTTTGTCCTCCCAGGTAACATCTCATTTTACACATTCTTCAGTGTTCTGAGAACCTTCTCCCCCTCCCTCACCTCATGATTTGTTTCCGCTTCCATGGTTCCATTCACTGCCATGTCCACTTCCAGTTATGTGAAACACTTCACTTCCTCCAGTTTTTCTCCATTCAAACTCCCCAACTAACCTGTCCCTGAACCTTGCTAAATATAGTAACCTAGCTTTTCTTCACATTAATCCTCAACTTCTTTCG
The DNA here is from genome assembly GCF_036320965.1 of Panulirus ornatus. Classification (NCBI taxonomy): domain Eukaryota; kingdom Metazoa; phylum Arthropoda; class Malacostraca; order Decapoda; family Palinuridae; genus Panulirus; species Panulirus ornatus. The sequence continues at coordinate 29,952,282 of NC_092271.1, read as the reverse complement.
CATACTCCTCCAAGCTCAGTCACCAACTTTTGCAGTTTCTCACTCGAATCTGCCACCCGTGTTAGGTTGGGTACGGCTCCATAACAGAGACCTTTCTGACATCACGAAGGAATTTACAATCAGCCGAAAATCTCCAGTCAAGGGTCTGAGGCTTTAGTTCCTCTAGCGACTCATTCCCGCAGAACTGTTGCTGAGTAACACGAAAATATCGTAAATCGTGTGACATCTAGCTTTACTAATAGTGTCATAGTATAACAGAGCGTTCACAGCTAGACACTGCAGTCGCCTACAGGAGTTCCTTTATGAAAAAAGTGAGAAAGTGGTTAATTTTGTTCGTTTTCTTTACCCTAAGTATACAGATCTATAGAACAGCCACAGGTTGTGGTGCGACGCACTCCCACGTTGTAAATAAAGAAAAACATTTGAATTTCAAAAACGCCAGCAGTTTACGATGACAGCCTACCTTCCCTCTGTACATTTGTAGTGACACAACACCAGTGGCCTCACTAACAGTTGCCAACACACAGGGCATCACATCACCTGTTGTAATGATACAACTGTCATACATGTCAACCTGGTAACCGATAACATTGTTCCTTCCCCCTGCTGCTGCTGACGTGCAAACTTTTGAGGTCTTAACGAAATTTGAGCAAATACGTTATCTATTTCATGTGACGTTTAATTTCAAAACTTGGGTACATATCTCACACTCTCAAAAATATACATAAATACACGGATTCACACTAATGTGAGTTTGATAGTGATAATGTGTGATGATACAGCCGTCCCAGACTTGACAGTGAGAGAGGTATAGTGACAAAGCCGTCCTAGACTTGACTGTGAGAGAGGTGCTGTGACAGAGCCGTCCCAGTCTTAGCAGAGAAGTATTGCGATAAAGCTATTTCAGGCTTGTCAGTGAAAGAGGTGTAGTGATAGAGCCGTCCCAGGGTTGGCAGTGAGCGAGGTGTGCAGTGATAGTGTCGCGCTCGGTTCTCTTACTTGAGGTAAAGACAGTTTGTAAGTGTCTGATCCTCTTACGGTCCGCGAACCATGGCAGAACACAGGCTGGTACTCGACCAGCCAGACAGTCGGCCAACCTATGTCACACGAATGATTCTGCTACCTAAATAATTGCGGCATCATCATATCTATTTATAAATACTTTGCATTTATATCAAAATGAAATCTTGTTCCTAATATGACGGTGAATCCTCCTCATGTTCCCTAGTCTTGGCTCACTAGCCTCTAAGATGCTACTCTCTACGTTGGCCTACAGTTCATCCACGGAAGACAAGAGTTATCACAAACTTGGAAGAGATCACTGGATATCCCTGCTTAGGCCTTATTGGAATATAGTTGGCCATCTGGAATCTAAAGAATCTTATTCCTCCGTTATTTTCTGCTAATATTATGACAGATAAATCCTTCAGTGTGATTGGAAGTCGTCCGAATACGTCTCGTGTGGTGTCTTGCGAACATTATATTAAACACTTACCATATGAGTTTCATCATCCTACAGCCACACTAGTGATGAATACTCATGATGATGATAAACATAAAGATGTAAAGAAAAAATCATATTCAGTGTTTAATATCGCGAGAGGCCACTTGACCCTTTGGACGACTGATTGACTGTATGACCCGTGACTTCGTGTCTACTCAATAGGGCCAGGAGATGGTCAGGTACCTCGTGACCTCACTTACTGGGTCTTCCACACAAAGCAACCAGGAACCTGACTGGTCAGTTGTACATTTCTTTCCACATGATTCATTATCCTCCTTTATTCATCTTAGAATGACCATGAGACTGATAAGGTGCTCGAAGCCGTTATTAAAGTTTTACTTTATCTTTCCAAACACAAGTAATGCCAAAAAACCCGCTCGTCATTCAAAATGAAACTTCCTCCACAGTGAAGACATTGGACTACTCAAACTCAAGCAACAATTGAACTGTATCATCTCAAGGGAGGTTCGTTCCACGACTAACGTAACACAGGATCCATCCACTTGACCAGAGGGACAGTATGAGGACCACCAAAGTCTCACATCACCCTACATACGTCAGGCCAGGAGATGACGTTCTTGATGTGTGTTTGTTTTCATGTCCGTCATCATTACCTAAGCTACCACCAGCTTCAGGTCAAACGTTATCTCCCACCACTCAACGGAAGGCATCCCGGTACTGAGCCTTGGAGATAAATTCAAGGGCGGGCTTCCCGGTGCTGAGCCTTGAAGACGGCTCAAGGATGATCCTCTATGTATTTACTACGCTCCTGAAGTAGTTTCCAGATGGATGGATTGATAGCTGGAGGATTTAGGGCCCGACGTACCCCAGGTTATTAGATCTATATATTAACAGTAACAGAAGGATTAGATTTTCCCGACTCGTGCATATTTTAACTTTCGGAAATCCTGTTCCAGACACAGATAGTTTTGAATGATATTCAACAATAACATTCTTGTTTTATCACCATTACGACGCACGATATTCTGCAACATTTTCCACTTCTTATATTGGGTTAGAGAGAGGGGTACACTGTGAAGGCGTAGTTTCAATAAATTCTTTCATTGGGTAAACAATTTGTTTCATTCATTAGGACGGTTATCAACTCGGATCTAGTCTCAGTTCCAACCGGGGAGTGACAAACCGAAGAACAACATGTCTTTACACTACACTTTAAATCAAACTTACACTTTTCTCCTTCTTTACGTGGCCTAGCAACAGCCAGCTTCTCCCTGTCACCCAGGTCCTTATAATCTGTCTGCTCCCACCAGGTCGCTTACTTAACCCGCAGGCGGAAGGACGTAACGTACTGACTGACCCGACGACCTTATGTGCTGGCTGGGTAGATCCCGTCACGCTGGTGCCTAACACGTGCTGAGGTTGCCATGAGTTGCTTTACGTGTTGTCATCTCCCAAGGTCACCAAGAGCTGAGGTGGCACTGTTGGTTGTCATCTCCTGAGCCCACAAGGTTGTCGTCTCCTGCGGTCACCACCACCAGCTGAGGCCACAGTGTTGCCATCTCCTGAGGTTCTCAAATGATGAGGACGTCGCGTGTTGTCAAACATAAACAACATTTAAAGTTATACAGTGATCACAACTTAGCAGCTTGATCACCTCACATTTTGTGGTTACTGGACTGTTCACGACTTGTGAGGTGGACTCATACCTTCATCACTGAGTCATTACTCATCTTTTCCTGTTCATTGTTAGAATATCAGTTGCATACGGATGGTCAAGAGAGAGTATCATATATGTAGTGGCATGTGTGCTCTAGCGCCCGTAAGAACAAGTGATAAACCTGTTGATGTCTGCATGTGAATCCCGCGGCTTGCATGCCCAGCTGAGGGAGGGGGTGCAACATCCTGTGAGGACTCTGCTTCTGATGTGATGGTGCGACACACATGGGTTACTGTTGTGACCCACGGGTTACTGTTGTGACCCACGGGTTACTGTTGTGACCCACGGGTTACTGTTGTGACCCACGGGTTACTGTTGTGACCCACGGGTTACTGGTGTGACCCACGGGTTACTGGTGTGACCCACGGGTTACTGGTGTGACCCACGGGTTACTGGTGTGACCCACGGGTTACTGTTGTGACCCACGGGTTACTGGTGTGACACACACACTGGTCACTGTTGTGAGACACACACACACGGGTTACTGGTGTGACACAAACACGGGTTAGTGGGTGATCATGCCTCAAGTATCAATTTTTTTCTGGCTTTCTATCATTTTCTGTTTTTTGTATCATTTTCTCAATTGTCGGAACTACAGAAAACAGTGTATGTAACGACGGAAACAGCAACCCACATAAGAGCGGAAAATATTGACTGTTACATACAAAGTCGACTTCGAAATATTTACGTTATTCAGAACAAAATTATCACAACACAAGACGAGTCCAGTGTTGACTGACGTACGCCTGAGGAACTTGAGGCAAACATGAAGGTGGGGCCAGCAGAGGTTACATGTATGATCATAGATGCCTTAGAAAAGGGAGTCGGGAACTAGTTGGCGGGTTTATGTGACGCTCATGTAGTAGTTTGCCCAAACGATTAAGTGAGGAACGCTTCAACCTAGACAGTGGCAGAACGTCTGTCCTGACACTGGGTTGTGTGTGTGTGTGTGTGTGTGTGTGTGTGTGTGTGTGTGTGTGTGGTACATCATGATTTGCTCTCCAAACTGACTTCCTTGTCAGATGTTCCTACTAACACAATCACCCACCAGGTTCACACCATGTGATAACCCTTCCAACACCTGTCTGCTGGAGTGGCAGTCAACAGAGCAGTCAGGAGGCGGTCAGTGACTAGGTCGTTGTTCTCATCTGATTTCTGTATTGACAGATAGATAGTGGAGTGGGCTGATGTGGCAGCGGTTGTTTATCAGTCACCCCAGGTGTTCCTGCAGTACGCCACAGCACCGCTCCCCTGACCTGCTAGGTAGTATTCGTTTCTGATATCTATTTCCTAACTGACTTAACCAGGAAATTGTGACCCACCATTATAACTTCCCAAAAGATAAAGTTATTGTTCAATAACTATTGTTGTAACTATAAGAATATTGTTATAACTAATTCTTAAGAATATTGTACGGTTTGACCCTTAAGGCCCACCTGCTGCCTCAGGTGAGCGGACTATCATCACCAGGACAACAAACCACACAACACGATGCAACGTACACACAAACATCGTCCATATCTACTGGGGATGACACACTCCAGTTGCTCCACACCAGAGCCGACCAATTTTCTGGCCCAGTGGGCAGCCGCTGGAACACTGCTGGCTAGTGACGAGTAAGTCGCTTCCTCACTCATGAGTACGTCTCACCCGATACCTCCCCCAGTTATTTACAACCCCAGATATGCGACACCTCCCCCCAGTATTCACATACCCCAGATATGCGACACCTCCCTCCCAGTATTCACACCCCCAGATATGCGACACCTCCCCATCATTCACACCCCCAGACATCTAACATCTCCCTCTCTATATTCGAAGCCACAGATATCTGGGGAACTAAGTCGATATTCAACTGAATCTCCCAGACACTTGGAATTTTCACTTAGAAACATTTCGCACCAGCAGATCACACCAGCAGCCACCTCTCTCTCTCTCCGGGGATCACACCAGCAGCCACCTCTCTCTCTCTCCGGGGATCACACCAGCAGCCACCTCTCTCTCTCTCCGGGGATCACACCAGCAGCCACCTCTCTCTCTCTCCGGGGATCAAACCAGCAGCCACCTCTCTCTCCGGGGATCACACCAGCAGCCACCTCTCTCTCTCTCCGGGGATCAAACCAGCAGCCACCTCTCTCTCCGGGGATCAAACCAGCAGCCACCTCTCTCTCTCTCCGGGGATCAAACCAGCAGCCACCTCTCTCTCTCTCCGGGGATCAAACCAGCAGCCACCTCTCTCTCCGGGGATCACACCAGCAGCCACCTCTCTCTCTCTCCGGGGATCAAACCAGCAGCCACCTCTCTCTCTCTCCGGGGATCACACCAGCAGCCACCTCTCTCTCCGGGGATCACACCAGCAGCCACCTCTCTCTCCGGGGATCACACCAGCAGCCACCTCTCTCTCTCTCCGGGGATCACACCAGCAGCCACCTCTCTCTCTCTCCGGGATCACACCAGCAGCCACCTCTCTCTCCGGGGATCACACCAGCAGCCACCTCTCTCTCTCTCCGGGGATCACACCAGCAGCCACCTCTCTCTCTCTCCGGGGATCACACCAGCAGCCACCTCTCTCTCCGGGGATCACACCAGCAGCCACCTCTCTCTCCGGGATCACAGGGATAAGAAGCAAAACTCGCCACACGTGTCTCATGAATTCCTGGATTATAGATTATTTTCTTTCCCATTTCAGCCACAGCTCTCTTAATCTCTCTCCTTCCTTGAACTTCTCTAATTCTCACTCGTACATACACACATATTTATCTGTTTTCTATTATACTTAGTCGCTGTTTTCCGCTTTAGCGAGATAGTGCAAGGAAACAGACGAAAGAATAGCCCAACCCACCCACATACACATGTATATACATACACGTCCACACACGCACATACATACCTATACATTTCAACGTATACATACATATACATACACATACATATATACACATGTACATATCCATACATGCTGCCTTCATCTATTCTCGTCGCCAACTCGCCACACATGAAATGGCACCCACCTCCCCCCGCGCGCGCGCAAGGTAGCGCTAAGTAAAGACAACAAGGCCACATTTGTTCACACGCAGTCTCTAGCTGTCATGTGTAATGCATCGAAACCATACATACATATATACATACAAATATACATACATACATACTGCGTCTCCAGTATAAGATATCCCACGATGGTGGTGCGCCGTGAGAAAGCTCTGTACATACTTGATGATATTCTTCATTGGCTTCGAGCGATGGTGTTGCTCCAACGCTTCAATACACGTATTTTACAATCTAAGATTCATTATGCATTTCTCTCATAACATGAAGTTTGCATACACAGTTTACTGTTAGAGCGAGCAACGTTCCCATAAAAGAAAGAGAGGAAGATCAAAATCGTCTGGGTCTAGAGAAGTGATCATTCATGCGTTGCTTCTCATGGATAAAGTTTATGATATCATCATGTGGTGTACAGCACAACACCAGGGGCAATGCCTCTGCCATGGGCGGTGAACATACTTTCTTCGTATTATAGATGGAAATGGTAGAATAGTTAGCGTTCCTGACCGTGACGTGTTCATGAGCGACGTCACATCACGTGAACACTGTACCTGGACGTTACACAAACATGAGCGGCGTCACATCACGTGAACACTGTACCTGGACGTTACACAAACATGAGCGGCGTCACATCACGTGAACACTGTACCTGGACGTTACACAAACATGAGCGGCGTCACATCACGTGAACACTGTACCTGGACGTTACACAAACATGGAACGTGATGGCAGAAGCTCAGATCAGACATCCTCGCAGCAAGACACTTGTAGCATCTTGTGAGTGACAGAGTTCTTCTTGTTAGCCAAGACTTACTTTACTCTGGATTACCCTTACGGTCGCCAGTCCTTAAGAATGTATTGTTACTGAATGTGTCTTTTTCCTTAGTTATAATCTTATTACTGAAATATGTTTATTTACATCTCTCCCCATGAGTACAAACGCTTACTATAGCGAGAGTTCTTCCCCTGGTGGAGGGTATGTTATTCTTATCATCATGAAGTCGAGGTCGGACCTTTGCATGTGAGTAAGATTTTCAGGTAAGCCAGTGTCAGGAGGAGCGTCAGGTGGGAGATAATATTCTGTCAGCAATAATTACCCTGCGGCCTCTTCTGGTAATTATTTGTCGTCATCAAGAGATTACCGCCACCGTCACGACACATGCTCGTTACACATGTAATTACTAGGTTAATTACCGGCAGCTTTTCTCGTTATAAACCAAGTAATGAAGACTTTAACTAATTGAGAAATTAATTGCTTATCATATAGATGACACCCCTGCGTCCGCCTCCACAGATCTACCTCCTGACAGTCCTCTCTCTCTCTCTCTCTCTCTCTCTCTCTCTCTCTCTCTCTCTCTCTCTCTCTCTCTCTCTCTCCCGTCACCCACCACTCACCACTCACAGTCCACTCTCCCTAGTCACCCTCCTCTCACAGTGTACTCTCCTGAGAGCACATTCCTAACCAAGAAACAACGAAATATGTTCATCAAGATACCTGCAACAGACATGAAGTTCTGTCTGAAACTTGCCAACGGGAGGTCTACCGGGCCACGGTGATGTACGTCCTCCCCCATCTGTCACTTTGGTTTAAAGTGAAATCTGTTTAAAAAAAAGTTTCGAAATATAAAACGTTTACCAAAACTAATGGTACTCTGAAAGATGATTAGCTCTTTTTCTCTTCATTGTTTTTACATAATGATTAAAAACCGTTAATTGGTGCACTGAGCAGGTGTGAGGTTTAGTGCTGTACTTGATGTACACGCCCTCATCTAAAAACATGCGAGTGCATCTCTCCGCCACCTCACGCCTCTTCAACATAACAATATTTTTATAAATGATTCCATAATGTTATTGTTAAAGTTTGTCTTCGCTAGATGGAAGACCTGAGGAAGAAGACGTCAGGTAATGCCTGCCACAGATCATCATGTGAACGTACGTAGTTTGTGTACGTCTGGTGTCACCGTCACCAAAATTTAAGAATAATGGCGTGGTCTCCAGGGCGACTTTTCCCTCACTTACCATCACAAACGTTTCTGTAATCTTGATAGGACCCATTATCTGAGGTGGGTGGAGCCGCCGGGAGGGCAGAGGGCCATAGGTCAATCAATAGCTACACACACTGCCTAAATATCGAATTGTACGTGAGGACGCGGGAGTGTCGCGCCCCAGGCAGCCTGACCCAGGGCGCGGACCGACCCTCTGTAGTCTAGTTCCCTGTGGTAGGAGCGCGGCAGCGGCGGCGGCTCTCCTCCTGAGCTCACACCACCACCGCTCTCCCTCCACGCTCTCACCAACACTCTCACACTGTTACCATCGGCGACACTGACGTTGTAGCTCCCCGGTGTGAGTGTAGGTGTGTGTGTGAGTGTGTGAGTGTGTGTGCACCGGCAGCAGGTGTTGTCCATCGTGTCTTGTGACTCGACTTTGTGGAGATCTGATGTAAGGTGTTTAGTCCCATAAATGCAACTTTGCATCCACACACTTGCAAACTTTCAACCTGGATAACCTGGTGTTATGATCAGAGGAGCAGAACAGTTTCCAATAAGTGTTGCTTTCTGAAGTATACACAGGTAAAGTGATAACGCCAGGCTGAGCATCATCCACATACAAGGTAGAGGAAGTCCACACAAGACCCGAAGTTTCCACCAGACCTGCAGGTCCTGGTGCCGCCATCACGCACGCCGACCCTACCACTGCAGGTGAGCTGTAGCTGACTTCCTCATCCTCCTACCCTCCTCTCATTCTTGTCCTCGCATATATATATATATATATATATATATATATATATATATATATATATATATATATATATATATATATATATCACAAATGAACACGAACTTTCACGAAACATAGAACGCCCTCCAACAGCATACATACATACATACATACATACATACATACACACGCTGTTCTCAGTGGTTTCAGTCGTTCATAATATCTTTAATTTCTGACGGACTCCTTGTGGCCTGTGACTGACGTTCGCATATTATCTAACTAACAACTTCCGCCGTGTTTAGCGCGTCTTGTTAGAGAAGAATTTTGTGCCAGACGGAAGCTATATAAGTTCTATGAAGGGTAGCGTCATCGATCCCCCCCCCTCCCTCCCTCCCTCCCTCCCATCTCTACTTTGTCTTGAAACTAGATAAAGGCCAACCCCAAAATGTCGTATGTGTTTTTGCTATGCTTTGATTCCCAAGTGTGAGAAATTATCTATTTATATATCTAGATAGATAGATAATGGATGAAAGATGGATAGATGATTAGATAAGAGACAGTTAGATAGATGAATACATAACTAGATCAATATTATTACCAAATGTCGCTTTCTAAATACACGAAATATTATCCGTCACCTTTTGATCTTAGATATGTGGTTGATGATACACAGCAGCGTACACTACACAGCAGCGTACACTACACAGCAGTGTACAGTACACAGCAGTGTACAGCACACAGCAGCGTACACTACACAGCAGCGTACACTACACAGCAGTGTACAGTACACAGCAGTGTACAGTACACAGCAGCGTACACTACACAGCAGCGTACACTACACAGCAGTGTACAGTACACAGCAGTGTACAGTACACAGCAGTGTACAGTACACAGCTACGTACACTACACAGCAGTGTACAGTCCACAGCAGTGTACAGTACACAGCAGTGTACACTACACAGCAGCCTACACTACACAGCAGTGTACAGTACACAGCAGTGTACAGTACACAGTAGTGTACAGTACACAGTAGTGTACAGTACACAGCAGTGTACAGTACACAGCAGTGTACACTACACAGCAGCGTACACTACACAGAAGCGTACACTACACAGCAGTGTACAGTACACAGTAGTGTACAGTACTCAGTAGTGTACAGTACACAGCAGTGTACAGTACACAGTAGTGTACAGTACACAGCAGTGTACAGTACACAGTAGTGTACAGTACACAGCAGCGTACACTACACAGCAGTGTACAGTACACAGCAGTGTACAGTACACAGTAGTGTACAGTACACAGCAGTGTACAGTACACAGCAGTGTACAGTACACAGTAGTGTACAGTACACAGTAGTGTACACTACACAGCAGTGTACAGTACACAGCAGTGTACAGTACACAGCAATGTACAGTACACAGCAGTGTACAGTACACAGCAGTGTACAATACACAGCAATGTACAGTACACAGCAGTGTACAGTACACAGCAATGTACAGTACACAGCAGTGTACAGTACACAGCAGTGTACAGAAAAATGATATCGCCCACTGTCAGGACAAGAGGATATAACTATACAAAGTCTGCCATGCATTTGTTCATGCATATCTCCCAAGTATATATATATATATATATATATATATATATATATATATATATATATATATATATATATATATATTATCCCTGGGGATAGGGGAGAAAGAATACTTCCCACGTATTCCCTGCGTGTCGTAGAAGGCGACTAAAAGGGGAGGGAGCGGGGGGCTGGAAATCCCCCCTCTCACTTTTTTTTTTAATTTTCCAAAAGAGGGAACAGAGAAGGGGCCCAGGTGAGGATATTCCCTCAAGGGCCTAGTCCTCTGTTCTCAACGCTACCTCGCTAATGCGGGAAATGGCGAATAGTATGAAAGAAAAAGAAGATATATATATATATATATATATGTTTTAGATATCTGGGAGTGGATCTGGCAGCGGATGGAACCATGGAAGCGGAAGTGAATCATAGGATGGGGGAGGGGGCGAAAATTCTGGAAGCCTTGAAGAATGTGTGGAAGTCGAGAACATTATCTCGGAAAGCAAAAATGGGTATGTTTGAAGGAATAGTGGTTCCAACAATGTTGTATGGTTGCGAGGCGTGGGCTATGGATAGAGTTGTGCGCAGGAGGATGGATGTGCTGGAAATGAGATGTTTGAGGACAATGTGTGGTGTGAGGTGGTTTGATCGAGTAAGTAACGTAAGGGTAAGAGAGATGTGTTGAAATAAAAAGAGCGTGGTTGAGAGAGCAGAAGAGGGTGTTTTGAAATGGTTTGGTCACATGGAGAGAATGAGTGAGGAAAGATTGACCAAGAGGTTATATGTGTCGGAGGTGGAGGGAACGAGGAGAAGTGGGAGACCAAATTGGAGGTGGAAAGATGGAGTGAAAAAGATTTTGTGTGATCGGGGCCTGAACATGCAGGAGGGTGAAAGGCGGGCAAGGAATAGAGTGAATTGGATCGATGTGGTATACCGGGGTTGACATGCTGTCAGTGGATTGAATCAGGGCATGTGAAGCGACTGGGGTAAACCATGGAAAGCTGTGTAGGTATGTATATTTGCGTGTGTGGACGTATGTATATACATGTGTATGGGGATGGGTTGGGCCATTTCTTTCGTCTGTTTCCTTGCGCTACCTCGCAAACGCGGGAAACAGCGACAAAGCAAAAATATATACATATATATATATATATATATATATATATATATATATATATATATATATATATATATATACATACATACCTGAGTATTTCCTGTAAGAATCATCAACAGAGGTAGGGAGTTTCATTTTCCATCTTCCCAGTCCTGGATGGCAAGGTGAGGATGGGACGGTGAGGATGGGAAGGTGAGGATGGGACAGTGAGGATGGGACAGTGAGGATGGGATGGTGAAGATGGAACGGTGAAGATGGGACGGTGAGGATAGGACGGTGAGGATAGGACAGTGAGGATGGGACGGTGAAGATGGGATGGTGAGGATGGGACGGTGAGGATGGGACGGTTAGGACGGAATGGTGTGGATGGGACAGTGAGGATGGCACGGTGAAGATGGGACGGTGAGGATGGGAAGGTGAGGATGGGACGGTGAGGATGGGACGGTGAGGAGTGACACTTTCAATCTAAGGAAGCAGAGAGGAAGAAGATGAGATCGAAAACGGTTTAAGATGATTCACAGAAAACGAACAAGAATAAGAATATGAATATCAAAGTGAATATGAGAAAAGAACAAGATGGAAGACAAGTGAATATCGAGTGTAAGAGAAATAAAGGCCGGCTTCCCAGGGATATTGACGGGATTAATGATGTTATCAACAGTGATAATGAACCTGGAGGCTCGCACCAAGAACACATTTGAGAAGTTTGGTGGGTGATGGTAGCACCACCCGTGGCTGCTATGACGTTTGGAGTAGCTGCTAAGGTGGTAGATTTGTCTCCCCAGCACTCACAGAGAGGCTGCTCAGTGTGGTAGAGCTGCCCACAATCTCGCCCTCATGAAGAGGATGTTGGGGCGATAGATGTGCCCCTCGCAGGATGCCCCACAGAAAGTCCCACCACCCTCAGGAGCGACTCACTCCCATCCCCGTCCGAGGGTAAATATGTCAGACACAATTATATTAGACTGATCTGAGACGTACAACGAAAATAGTTAACGAATGCAAAAAAAAAAAAAAAATACCGAATTCCAAAAATAGACAACCCGAGAAATAGTTCATAAAGATAACGAACAGAAAGAATCGATAGATATTGATTTTCTTGATAGCTGTTGTGTATGGATGTTGGTCGTGCAGTAAGTTTATATGATCGGGTGTAGGTGGGTGTGATCCAGGCCACATGATGGTGTGGGTCGTGCTCCTGTACACACTCACCCACCCTCTGATGCCAGGTATGGGTAGGCCCCTAGACCGAGCAGCAAAGTGTATAACACATACTTCAGTTAATCCCGTTAACGAATTTTACACGGGTTAGTTCTGTTATGAAGTTGTTGTGTTTCGTTTTGGTAATTCCAATTACAGGAAATGACAGAATAGTTTGGATATGTAATTAACTTCGTCTGTTTCTCTGTTGTGTAAAGTTTGTAGAATCACCAGAAAAGGTGTGACCTCGACACTAACATCACATAGTGATATCATCTTCCGACTTTTATAGAACATAAGAAAAGTCTTGGTTACTAAAGTTATAAGCAGGTCTTAATACGGGTGTGAGGCTTCACGACGGGCCCAGGTTCCAGCACGTAATGTAAAGTGTGAGGTTTGTCATCTGTCAGACAGCTACCCTGGTGTGTCGGCCTGACAAGAGATAAGTAACTATGAGAGTTAATAACAAGAAAGAAAAAATACCTTCATGACTGATTGTCCAAACTGAAAGAAAAAAAGAAACCAACAGATGTCACTATGATACGCTGGTCGATGAGGACAGACACAGTAGTCAACACAATCCACCTCATGTTCTGCACGTCGCTCTCGCCACCAGCCTTCATCATCATTAATAAATTAACCAAATTCATCTTTCTTTTACGTTAGCTCCTCGTTTCCCGCCTCCGTTAGGAAGCACCAGGAACAGACGACTGAGCCCAGGAGGACAAATCCTGGCTAGGCTCCCTCTTTTGGTACATCCTTTAGAAAGTGATAATGCAGGAGGAGAGGATTTCTAACCCTCAATCTCGACCCAGGCGCCGGCGCCACCCACGACGTAAGTGGACAATAATCATTCCCCTGCGATACATATCCACCACTGAGTAACGTCCGGTAATTATCACCAGTGGGGGAACATGATGCAGTTATCACCAGTGGGGGAACATGATGCAGTGTTCAGCAGTGGGGGAACATGATGCAGTTATCACCAGTGGGGGAACATGATGCAGTTATCACCAGTGGGGGAACATGATGCAGTGTTCAGCAGTGGGGGAACATGATGCAGTGTTCAGCAGTGGGGGAACATGATGCAGTTATCACCAGTGGGGGAACATGATGCAGTTATCACCAGTGGGGGAACATGATGCAGTTATCACCAGTGGGGGAACATGATGCAGTGTTCAGCAGTGGGGGAACATGATGCAGTGTTCAGCAGTGGGGGAACATGATGCAGTGTTCAGCAGTGGGGGAACATGATGCAGTTGTCACCAGTGGGGGAACATGATGCAGTTGTCACCAGTGGGGGAACATGATGCAGTTGTCACCAGTGGGGGAACATGATGCAGTGTTCAGCAGTGTCAGACAACAGCACTTTACACAGAGAGAGGAAATTAAAGTGCAAGTCGTCTAGTGTTATTAACTAAATGCTTCACATGATATCCAGCCGTGTGATCCTCATATGTCCAGCCGTGTGATCCTGGTATATCATGCCGTGTGATCCTGGTATATCATGCCGTGTGATCCTGGCATATCATGCCGTGTGATCCTGGTATATCATGCCGTGTGATCCTGGTATATCCTGCCGTGTGATCCTGGTATATCATGCCGTGTGATCCTGGTATATCCTGCCGTGTGATCCTGGTATATCCTGCCGTGTGATCCTGGTATATCCTGCCGTGTGATCCTGGTATATCCTGCCGTGTGATCCTGGTATATTTGTGTAATGATCACTGTGCTACTGTCATTACAGGGATGAGGTTGCCTACCTCATAACTAAAAAATGACACTGGATACAACGACCACTGTACCGCCCACAGGGTGTCATGGCTGCCACTGTACCGCCCACAGGGTGTCATGGCTGCCACTGTACCGCCCACAGGGTGTCATGGCTGCCACTGTACCGCCCACAGGGTGTCATGGCTGCCACTGTACCGCCCACAGGGTGTCATGGCTGCCACTGTACCGCCCACAGGGTGTCATGGCTGCCACTGTACCGCCAACATTGTCATGGCTGCCTCTGTACCGCCCACATTGTCATGGCTGCCACTGTACCGCCCACATTGTCATGGCTGCCTCTGTACCGCCCACATTGTCATGGCTGCCACTGTACCGCCCACAGTGTCATGGCTGCTAGGTTAACGCGCCAATACAAAACTTTATTTCTTTTTTGTCATAAAAAATAATAGTTTTGTTTGGAGAACAAATGAAAATATCATGTCAACTTTTTCCAGCTTCAACATATGAATGTTGTTCACCAGGGGAAATGGATGAGAGAGAGAGAGAGAGAGAGAGAGAGAGAGAGAGAGAGAGAGAGAGAGAGAGAGAGAGAGAGAGAGAGAGAGAGAGAGTAAACGATTCAAATTATTTTTCATAGGTTTAGACACCTTTACATTACGTATTTTCTCTGAGCCAACACTGAGATGCAGCTCCTCAGTGTGCCGAGGGTTCAGCCGCGAGTGTCAACACACCAGCAACATGACGGCTGGACCTCTGCTCCTACGGTGAGTTGTGAGAGGCCGAGGCCAGCCAGCCAGCCAGCCAGGGGTGAACATAGGCCTTCGCCTCACTGATGATGTCAGTAGTGTCATTTTGCAGCGACGCGCCACACGCCCTGAACATCTGTCCGCCAGCAGCAAGCCCTCACGCCTCGGCCAATACCTGGCCCGGTTTCGTGACAGAACAAAGACGTCATGTAACCCCACGTAACGTGAGCGTTACAGGCAAGTAGGATGTTGACCCTGACCTTCGTAACAGGAGGTACGCCCGTCTCTCTCTCAAGCAAATCAAAGACCGCCTAATGATACCTCCACGGCCCACCGTAATGCACTTGGTGGCCACGCCAACAAAATCAACGCTATCGGCGGAGCTTCAGCCCCTCCTGCTATACATACTTGGGCACAAGAGCATTCAGGCGTCATTTCACTCCATACACCTTGCTTCTTACCCTCTCACTCTCTCCTGGTCCCGCCTCATTTGCTTCACCATACACCCATTATCCGCACTCATCATCTCCACCTTCCTTGCTTCACCCCAGATTCATATTGCTGTACTCTAGCCTCCTTTTCACTCCAGCCGTATCTTGCTTCATAAGAATCACCTCCTCCTTTGCTTCAGTATCTCCTCAGCTTCACTATCTACCATTGTCTTCACATTTCGTCTGTGATGCCTTACTTTTTTTCAGTCTCTTCCAGTACCACCCAACCTCTCCTCCCGTCACCAACAAAGTGATCGATAAACAATTTTGTGTGAGTGAATGAACCCTGGTTATAATGAGTTAGCTCTTATCACGGCACAACATGCGACATTTTTCATAATTCATCTGTAAACGTTGCCAACAATGTTTCTATATAACTACCTTCCTGTCTAGTATCATCACCATGTTCCACGTGTGGATCAGATACATACGTACGTTCAGCTTTTGAAATCAGCCATACACACTTTCAACCTAGACTCACAGTGCTGATGGCTTGCCGTGTTAAAGTGAAACGTGGACGTCCACATTATCATAAGAGTTTATTACATTCTCATTTTAGACTCATTGGTGACGAATCACGTGAGACAAGTGTCTCCACTTACACAACCTCTCCATGCTAAGAAAGTTGTTGTTATGGTTGACCTGTCACTCTTGTATCTCTTTCATCTGTAGGATCTCTACATGAAGAGAAATGTCTGCACCAAATATATATGTGACACTCATCATCAGTTTTACACTGAAGGTTAGTGCATGCGCTCCAAGGAAATTTTTGCATAAAGAAAATCATATACTAGATGTTCACAATGTGCCAGTAGGCATACCCAAATAACCACCTCTGTATAAATCTAGGCTGACATAAAGCGGCGGTTCAGTGAGTTTAATAATAGCAAGACGCTCTACCGTGCAGGCAGGCCGCCCTGGCTGTACAGCACGTTCACATTACCAACCAAGGAATGAAAACACTTACTGGAAACTTTAATCAAGCTTTGATTACACCTGAATTTGTGATGTTATGGATATTCATATCTTAAGGACTGACAGTATGATGGTGAATATTGAAACTCCTCCAGCCTTCATTAAGGCGGCCTGCGACCCTCATGTGGCTCACCACAACCAACAATATTGATCCACCAAGACCAGCATTCTCCCGCCCGCTTCATTTTCTTATCGAATACATGACAATGTACCGCACACAGTGACCTTTCTATTTCCTCTACTTATATCCATATATATGTTTACACCTCTCTCTCTCTCTCTCTCTCTCTCTCTCTCTCTCTCTCTCTCTCTCTCTCTCTCTCTCTCTCTCTTGATGTAGATGGATGCGAGGCGTGGGTCACAGATAGCCATGATCGCTTGAGGACGACAGTATGTGGTGAGGAGGGTTGATCGTGTAGGGTAAGATAGGGTAAGAGTTAAGTGTGGTGGGAAGAAGAGTGTAATCGAGAAAACTAAAGAGTTCGTGCTGAAATGGTTTAGACATGTGGAGAGAAGAAGTGCATGGATGCTCATTAAGAGTGCATACATGTCGGTTGTAGAGGGAAGAAAGAGAAGGGAGAAGTTAAACTGAAGATGGAGGGATGGAGTGAAAGAGGCTTTGAGGGATCGGGGCCTTAACATGCAGGAGGGTGTTAAGCATGCACGGGATACAGTCGATAGGAGTGATGTGGTATACGAGAGTCGACGTGCTGTCAGTGGGATGAACCAGGGCTTGTGAATGGTCTGAGGAAACCTCAAAAATGTTTGAGACGCTTGGCTGAGGAGAGGGGGTCTGGTTTGTGTGCATTATGCATGACAGCTAGAGAATGTATGTTGGCAGATGAGGCCATTCTCTGTCTGATCCTGGCGCTGTCTCCATGTACGGGAAACGGCCTGTGACAGGACCATGACAGGATCCGCCAGACGGTGGTGACCACGGACATCACGTGTTATCATCTGACCAAATCTCATCATCAAGGGTAGCATTATCTGGATGACAGGTAATACAGAGGGTAATAATCTTGGTGACAAGTGGGTTACAACAGTCAGACACAGCAGTTGGCATACGATGTGGAACAGACCAACAGATGTGTGCTCGAGTGACTTCATGTGTGCAGGTGTGTTCCTGTCTGTCTACTTCCTCATCCTGCGCTACGCTCATGAACATCTGTTTGATGGCAGTATGTTGCACCGGGTCTTACAGCGGCTGAAGCCTTTATACGGTACAATTTCATACATGGTGATAACCTTTGCAAAATTTTCTTTGCCCCTTAAACTTATCTTGCAAATCTTTGATAAACAAAACACATTTTAGTTTATTGTTTCAGAAAAGATTATTATCTTTATGGACTCTATGTTGATTGGATCTTCTCTTTTTCAAACTTCTTAGTCACAAATAATTCCATGACAAAGCTGTAGAATGTTGGGAGGGAAGTCCTTTTTCTATAACTGTAGATACCACGATCAACTGCAGTTCTGTTTATAATCATTTGGGTTCGTCTTGAGAATAAACTTTTAAAATGCGAATCTGAAACTTAATGAAAGACTGACCGAACTCTAAGCGAATCTACATAAATGTTTCCATTTCTTCCTCACAAAATATCGATATATGTATTATTTCTGAGTGAAGATAAACGACCATTAATGGACCTACATCCTGATCTTTGTTCTGTAATAATCATGGCTGAGTCACTTCCATTTCTAAAAGGTTTGAACACGTCTGAGAACCTTCAGAAAGGCTAAAACATTCCTCTCATGGCACCGTCAGGAAACACATTGTGCTGCATATCCTACAGTGAGTGACGCAGAGGCAGGCGCACCGAGTCCTCTTCTGGGAGTCTCGAAATCACGAAATAACATAACTGGTTCAAATATCTTAAAGGAGTTTCTTTCAACTCTTTGTACATAATATGATTAATCTCTTCCTTCTCTTATAACTTGGTTTGCCTGCGAACGATCTGATCCGAACATCGTGTACGTTACCGATCATTCAAAAGTGATTAAGTGAAATTCCAGATTAAAACAAGAGACTCTGTACCAACCAAACCTCAAAACTCTGGCGCCTTAGGGACACGGTCGACCTCCTGTCGGCTTGAGTTCACAGACGGAGCCCATGGCTTCCTAGGGACACACTGGGAGTCCCTGGTGACCTGGTGACACAGGGAAAGCCCCAGGTGACCTCGTACACAGGGAAGCTCTTAGAGGACTGATGACACAGAGTCGTCGAGCTTCTGAAGGTTTGAGTAGGCAAGTGGAACCCCAGGTGGCACCAGGACAGGATCAAACCCCTGGTGGCCCCAGGACAAGATCAAACCCCTGGTGGCCCCAGGACAAGATCAAACCCCTGGTGGCCCCAGGACAAGATCAAACCCCTGGTGGCCCCAGGACAAGATCAAACCCCTGGTGGCCCCAGGACAAGATCAAACCCCTGGTGGCCTCAGGACAAGATCAAACCCCTGGTGGCCCCAGGACAGGATCAAATCCCTGGTGGCCCCAGGGCAGGATCAAACCCCTGGTGGCCCCAGGACAGGATCAAACCCCTGGTGGCCCCAGGACAAGATCAAACCCCTGGTGGCCCCAGGACAAGATCAAACCCCTGGTGGCCCCAGGACAAGATCAAACCCCTGGTGACACGCGCGTCACGGGGACTGGGTGATAGGGCGCTCGACACCACATCAGGTCCGGCCAAAGTTTGATGGAATCCTCAATGGATTTTCAAAGCTTTTAGCAAGAGGGAATATTGGAGCTGGGAGGTTAACTTATCCACTTTTGCTGGGTCTTTAAAAGTGAGGTAACTCATTCCTTGGGATTGAACAAAAAAATCCTAAGACGCCATTGAAACTCAGTGTCAGATTATCACGATATTTCTGTTGACTTTCAGATTTTTGAGGATGTTTGGAGGTGGGAGGATAGGTGTTATCTGGATCCAATCCGCCACAAATGTGAATGTCTTACATGATATAAGATTTAATAATCAACATCTTAAAACAATGCTACAGTCATCTGTACATGGATATGTGTCAGCTCCGACGTGCACCGTTCTTAGGTTCTCTGACATCTCCTTCTCAAAGTAATGCTTATGAAACTGGCAACAGGGACCCTAGTCTTCCATAAATGACCCAACAAAACTCATTATAAAGTTGATCCAGGAAGGTTTACCCTCTGCCTCAGCTGGTACAGGACACACGACACCTCTATTCTCTCTCCTCCATTTGCGTCTGATTATAACTATCCTGTATAAGCCTTCCTTTCAACCCTTTTTCTCAACAGCTCTCAGAAGAATCTCAAACTGAGACCCGCAGACATAGATGACCTGCAAGAGAATTGGGTATGCAAATTATCTCGGAGCTCATTACAGAGGCTTCCTCCTTCTTGTCCCAAATTTGTATAATAGAGATAACTAATGTTAGGAAGTTACTTCACACACACACACACACACACACACACACACACACACACACACACACACACACACACACACATATCAGAATACATCAAAGATAATGTCAAATGAGACATATTCAGCGCTGGTTTGATGTAGCGTCTATTAAAGTTGATAAAGTTCTGGTGCAGGTTGGCCACGACCTGTGGTAGTGTTGTAGCCGGTCATCACTCGGGTGCTGTGGCTACAGGTTGGCCACGACCTGTGGTAGTGTTGTTGTAGCCGGTCATCACTCGGGTGCTGTGGCTACAGGTTGGCCACGACCTGTGGTAGTGTTGTTGTAGCCGGTCATCACTCGGGTGCTGTGGCTACAGGTTGGCCACGACCTGCGGTAGTGTTGTTGTAGCCGGTCATCACTCGGGTGCTGTGGCTACGTACATCATCTCTCTGTACAGGAAGACACCTCCCTGGTGCAGCGGTTAGCTTTCCTGACCGTGACGCATTCACGGGTCACCCAGGGTCGAGCGCATAGGTTCGAATCCTGGTTGTGGCGGTCGATCCACAGTCAACTCAGCTGTTCATCCATCCCAAAGGGTTGGTTGATAAAATGGGTAACTAGCTTAGGCTAGGTTAGGTCAGGTTAGGTTAGGGTATATATGTTTTCTTGGCTCAAACTTTACTCCATGTTCGACAACCATCGAGTCCACCATGACATAATGTGATGAGGAAGTTCATCTGGTTATGAAGTGTTGATGTACTACGTCTCATGTCATGAGTGACTCCAGCAGTCTTGGTGAGGACAGCGGTGGTGGTGGTGACCATGTCTTTGGTCATCCTCCTTCGACATACAGATCTTCCACTAGACTGAATCTGGAACTTCCTTTCCCTCCATCAATTGTTGAACACATGTCGCCAGGCCAGTCAGTATACTGGTCATACGGCCAGGCTCCGTCCATTATCCCAACAATTAACCCTTTGAAATGGACCAGCCCAGTTTCACGACCCACCCAGCGAACGCTGGTGCCTCTGATAAAAATTGATCTCCAGCCAGCAGTGTTGACGATGGGAAATTATCATACAATTGAGCTAATGAGTCGTGCCGTCCAGGTTTTAATTTGCTCTTTTGTTAGCGTTTGAGGATATTGTTTAAGACCCAAGACCTTGGTTCTATGAGCTGAGAGCAGAGAATTCCAAAGACCCGAGACCTTATAGGAGAGAGAGAGGTGAGGGGGGGAGAGAGAGAGAGAGAGAGAGAGAGAGAGAGAGAGAGAGAGAGAGAGAGAGAGAGAGAGAGAGAGAGAGAGAGAGAGAGGATCCTGGAGCGTGATTTAGAGGCCAGACTTCAGGCATCCACACGGGCCCTTCCACCTAGACCTTAAAATCTGTAGCTGAGAACCTTAGATGCGAGTCCTTGAGCCTGAGAGATGGAGTCTACGACTTGTCTCAAGTCCTCCAAGACGCGATGCCCAACTGTTGCCACCTGGGTCTTATCGAGATCAATGAACGGGACGTAGAAAATAAATGACCCGAGAAATACGGACCACAGGTGCCAGAGGCCGAGACTCAGGACCATGAGACCAGTGACCTTATACCGAGGAACCATAACAATGAACCTATGATCCAAGAATTAAGAAGTGAGGAGAAGATCTCGCCACGTAGACCCGAAACCCGAAACGAAAAACCCGATATCAAGACTCTCGACATATGAACTTGGATTGAGGACGTATCGGCCGTGGTCCAGAGCCTGAAGCCGAAAAATAATCACGTTACACCTCGACTCAAGACATTGAAAATCATGGCCTGGACTGAGACATCTAAATGACCAAGACCCTGTTGACACGGGTCGAAGCGTTCCGAACTTTTATCGGCAGTCCAATAATCAAAGGGCTGAGGAGCCATCTGACATGTTTGTCAAGCTTCCGTAGTGCAGGAAATTACCACTTGTCCCTCTCCTCTGTTCAGCAGAGTTGTCGTTGGTCCAGTAGGGTTGTCGTCGGTCCAGTAGGGCCATCGTTGAAGCCTCTCTCACGGCCTCTCCTCGCCAAGGAGAGCAAGAGCACCTCCACTTCAAAGGGAAAAAGATCCTTTCCCCACGGCCGCTCCCCATCACGAAGAAAAAAACCCTCCCCACCATGGGGAGGGAGAGCCGCTCCCCATCATGGGGAGGGAGAGCCGCTCCCCATCATGGAACACAATATCACCTCCCATGGCCCACCATAAGATCACCTCCCCAGAACCGCTCCCTAAAATGATGCAGCACAGGAGCACCTCCCAGGGATGCTTTTCACTATGGCCCACCACAAAATCCTATACTGCGGGCTGCTCCTCGCTATGGCCCGCTCCTGTCCGGGCCCTCCCCAGAGCGCTGGGCCTGCCCCTCATACCAACTTCTCCAGTAAAAACTTGTCTGTCAAACTATTTCTTAATGGCCCCTGAAATTCTATGACTTACTATGGCTTCAGAGTGTTTATGGGGTTGAGTTCGTAATAGCTTTATTGGAAAATTATATTTCTGGCGGTTCGCTTTATGAAAATTTCAGGTAATAGCGACTGGCCGAGGACGTCACACATTGTGGGTGCAAAATGGAGCAGCCATGCGTCCAGTTCTACCCTGCTTACCGGCTGATTTTTCATAAACATTCTTCTAGCGATGTGTCTGGGGATCATTATGATTTGCTTTGTATGCAATATCATTCTTATGTGGACAGATATTTGAAAAAATATGAGATATAGCCTGCGGCAGATCAATCACACACAAGAAGACTAGTGGAAGCACTGGGGATCATACGTGGAGAGGGCCAGTGTTGTCAAGAAGCTCAGAGCCCCACAAGATACTCAGGCCACCGGGTCTGGAACCTGCTGTAAGAAGATCTAACCTCATCTTACTAATATTCAACTTGATTTTGATTGACTCATATGAAAAAATCCCTGGTTGCATTACATTTATATTTAAAACGAAAAAAATAAAGTATATTTAAGACTGGTCAAAACAATAAAAGAAGGATTTCCATTTGCTTAAGCGACTCTTGAGCGTGTCAAAAGCTGGAGAGACCCCAGGAGGTGGGCGAGGCAGGCGACGACCTAAACCTTCCCTTCATCAGATTACACGAGGAAGACACAGTGGGACAGGCCTCTCTACCTCGACTTTGTTTATCTCACCAAGACAATTAGCACAGTAAAGCAAGTCGCTACGGGGGCCTGGGGAGTTCTGGCTCCCACCCAGGCCACAAGTGGACCATAAATAGCAACATGAATTTTGATGGATACGTCTGACAATCTTGAAATTCAAAGCAAAACTACTCCTAGACTTCATCTCAGCTTTACCAAACCACAAGTTCTACAAAGACGTATAGGCACGGTGGTCGTACACAAGGTCTGACGGCTGCCGTACAGAACTGCGTGCCTCAGAGCAAAACGAAGCTGCAGTGGCCCATCCTACACGGAAACATTCTGTTGCCACACGATGTTCACTCTGTCCATTATGACACAGCCACAGAGCCTGGGGGCTCTCCATGGGCACCCTCATGGACATAGTAATCTCAGATCTAGGCACTTGATAACGCTCCTCTGAGAGTGGTCAACAAACTGTGCTTTCGTGGATCCATAATGGCTGACCTGCCATCTGGTGAGGAGGTAAATAATGGTGAGGGAAGGCGGCCACCATCCCTGGCGGGACCGTCTGGAACTCTGCCAGACTCACGACCAGGACAAACACGCCGAGCCTACGTCCCGGGCTCCTGGTGTAGGGCAACCCGACGAGGACCCAGAGGAACACCTGCACAACCTTCTCCTCTGGCGTTCTAGCAGCATCTTCGTCACACCAGGGGAGACGAGGTCAAACGTGCAGACGACCTGGTCTGGGTCAGACACTCATGCTTCCAATGAACACATCGACCTACCATCTCCCACTCCCATGACCGAAAACCATACTTTCTGGCGAGGTAGCGTCAAGATTAGAGGAATGAGCCTTAGAGGAAAAACTCCTTACCTGGCCTCTCCTTCTTTGTTCCTTCTTCTGGAAAAGTAAAGACTGGAGGGGAGGATTTCCAGTCCCCCCGCTCCATATATATATATATATATATATATATATATATATATATATATATATATATATATATATATATATATATATATATATATTGATAGATAGATAGATAGATACACAGATAGTCATACTTGTTCGCAGATTCCCGCGCAACAAGGTCGCGCCAGGAACAGAACAACAACAACGGTATCATTTGCTCTCAAGTGTGAGGCAGTAGAGGATCGTCAGTCTCAGAGCAGTTATGTTCGTCAGTCTCAGGGCAGTTATGTTCGTCAGTCTCAGAGCAGTTATGTTCGTCAGTCTCAGGGCAGTTATGTTCGTCAGTCTCAGAGCAGTTATGTTCGTCAGTCTCAGAGCAGTTATGTTCGTCAGTCTCAGAGCAGTTATGTTCGTCAGTCTCAGAGCAGTTATGTTCGTCAGTCTCAGAGCAGTTATGTTCGTCAGTCTCAGAGCAGTTATGTTCGTCAGTTTGACTGTAGTTTCAGTAATCAGGTGACGATGTGCAAGATGTAGGTTTAGTGCTTGCGTCATTAGTGGCGGGTGTTAACAAGCAGGGTTTGTCCTGTACAGGACAGTGCATGGACTGAACCACAAGCTAAACTCAACTTGTAACCTACATCCGTCATGCGCTGCCTGACACACACACACACACTTGTATCCGATATCCTTAACCTTGATCACATAAGAACAATTCCCAGGATGTAAGTAAGCGCCAGTGTTGGTGTGTAGCTGCAGGGTGTAGGGAGGGCCAACGTAATGATCACTTTACAAGACACGATCTACTGTAACCTTGTATCTCTCCTGAACATCACACACTAATTGTTATTCCTGACTAAACTACTATGAGCAATGTGTGCTCAGTACACATTGTGCTCAGTACACATTGTGCTCAGTACACATTATGCTCAGTACACATTGTGCTTGGCAAACATTTTGCTCAGTGCACATTGTGCTCAGTAAACATTTTGCTCAGTAAACATTGTGCTCAGTACACATTGTGCTCAGTACACATTGTGCTCAGTACACATTATGCTCAGTACACATTGTGCTTGGCAAACATTTTGCTCAGTACACATTGTGCTCAGTACACATTGTGCTCAGAAGATATTTTGCTCTGTACACACTGTGCTCAGTACACATTGTGCTCAGTAAACATTTTGCTCAGTACTCATTATGCTCAGTACACAATGTGTTCAGTACACATTGTGCTCAGAAAATATTTTGCTCTGTACACACTGTGCTCAGTACACATTGTGCTCAGTGCACATTGTGCTCAGTAAACATTTTGCTCAGTACACATTGTGCTCAGTACACATTGTGCTCAAAAAACATTTTGCTCTGTACACACTGTGCTCAGTACACATTGTGCTCAGTACACATTGTGCTTGGCAAACATTTTGCTCAGTGCACATTGTGCTCAGTAAACATTTTGCTCAGTAAACATTGTGCTCAGTACACATTGTGCTCAGTACACATTGTGCTCAGTACACATTATGCTCAGTACACATTGTGCTTGGCAAACATTTTGCTCAGTACACATTGTGCTCAGTACACATTGTGCTCAGAAGATATTTTGCTCTGTACACACTGTGCTCAGTACACATTGTGCTCAGTAAACATTTTGCTCAGTACTCATTATGCTCAGTACACAATGTGTTCAGTACACATTGTGCTCAGAAAATATTTTGCTCTGTACACACTGTGCTCAGTACACATTGTGCTCAGTGCACATTGTGCTCAGTAAACATTTTGCTCAGTACACATTGTGCTCAGTACACATTGTGCTCAAAAAACATTTTGCTCTGTACACACTGTGCTCAGTACACATTGTACTCAGTACACATTGTGCTCAGTAAACATTTTGCTCAGTATACATTGTGCTCAGTACACAGTGCTCAGTACACAATGTACTGAGTACACACTGTGCTCAGTAAACATTTTGCTCAGTACACATTGTGCTCAGTAAACATTTTGCTCAGTACACATTGTGCTCAGTACATATTGTGCTCATTACACATTGTGCTCGGTACACATTGTGCTCAGTAACAAATTATACAATACAGACATTTTCGTACACCCGTTACATCTCTAACAACAACAACAACAACAACAACAACAACAACAACGGAAATTTCTCTCTAAATAAAAACTATGTTTAATGACTGACACAATATTTGCTTACCCATACATTAAACTTCTTTTCAAAACTTATCATTTTGTCATTATATCTTATGAATAACATTTTATCAAACAATAAGATACATAAATCTCTACCTGTTCATCAAACACACACGATGGTGGAGAAATATAGGATGGTCGAGGGAGGGTGGCCCATGAGTGGATCAGTACAGGCGGTACTAGGTGATCATCACACCTCAGTGAACAAGTTCTTCTCTACTGACAACGTAGGTACGTCCATGGTGGTTGTACCCTCCTGTCTGTTGTCTCCGGTCACTGTTAGCGGGAGTCGACCTCAGCCTCACCTCAGTCAGTCCGGTCATCTCCACGCTCACCTCCACCACTGACTGAATGATACTGTTGCTGTCTGCTCCGTGAGGCGCGGTCACACACACACACACACACACACACTGGTCCAGAGCTACGGGGGTTGGGGGGACAGAGGAAAGCAGGCGACCAATGATAATCCACAGGTTGCTCAAGCGACGCTGGTGAGGAGTGAAGTGGTAGTTTGAATCACCAAACTACTCGAGCGACCGATGACGCGGGACGCAAAACGCAACACTACCAGCCTCTCCCTGCTGCTCTGGGCGGCACCCCAGGCAGCGCGAGGTATACGTTAACCTTGAAGCACGACGGCATGCCTAAGTACGACGGTACGTCCCTTGATTACGACAACACGAACTTTAAGCATGACGGGCGACCCTTCAGTTCGACGGCACAAACATTTAACACGACTGCAGCACGATCCTTAGGTATGATGGCCTGGCCTTAACCTTCCGCTGAGGGATAACATCAAAGGTCACGACATGACAGCCAAGGTCGACACCGTGGTGGTCAGGGTCGTACCCTCCTGCTGGCTGCCATGGCTGGACGTAAACCTGACTGCCTCTCACATAAACTGGCTGCTCTACAAGTAAACCTAAAGTAGTTCTTTCAATCTTGCTTTGATATCCATTTAGTTTACTCCAGTATCTAATAAACATTTTTGATATAATTTTCCAAACAGTCTCGCTTGACATGTACGTTTTCTATATCGTGTTTAGCCTGTGTAGCTTAGTTATCTTGCCAGTGCTTCAGGAGAACGTCTTGAAATGCGTTGCTCAGGTCTGCCTGACATTATGGAGTGCTGCCTCTTGTTCGCTTACCACATCATCAGTAAGAGAGTTGCCTCGAATATTAGGCTGCTGTCTGCCCTGCCTCTCCCTGCTTCATACATGCATAAATTTGCATAGTAAACAATTCAATGGTACGCGCGCAACACATTTTTCTCAAATTGCCTCCAGTTGAGATGTTGGGCGGCAGGTCGGGTCATGCTGGGTCAACGCTCTACAAACTGAACTAATATACAATAACATGGCAGTAAGATGTGCAGTATTATACACTAACATGGTAGTAAGATGTGCAGTATTATACACTAACATGGCAGTAAGATGTGCAGTATTATACACTAACATGGCAGTAAGATGTGCAGTATTATACACTAACATAGCAGTAAGATGTGCAGTATTATACACTAACATGGCAGTAAGATGTGCAGTATTATACACTAACATGGCAGTAAGATGTGCAGTATTATACACTAACATGGCAGTAAGATGTGCAGTATTATACACTAACATAGCAGTAAGATGTGCAGTATTATACACTAACATGGCAGTAAGATGTGCAGTATTATACACTAACATGGCAGTAAGATGTGCAGTATTATACACTAACATGGTGGTAAGATGTGCAGTATTATACACTAACATGGTAGTAAGATGTGCAGTATTATACACTAACATGGCAGTAAGATGTGCAGTATTATACACTAACATGGTGGTAAGATGTGCAGTATTATACACTAACATGGTGGTAAGATGTGCAGTATTATACACTAACATGGCAGTAAGATGTGCAGTATTATACACTAACATGGTAGTAAGATGTGCAGTATTATACACTAACATGGCAGTAAGATGTGCAGTATTATACACTAACATGGTAGTAAGATGTGCAGTATTATACACTAACATGGTAGTAAGATGTGCAGTATTATACACTAACATGGTAGTAAGATGTGCAGTATTATACACTAACATGGTAGTAAGATGTGCAGTATTATACACTAACATGGTAGTAAGATGTGCAGTATTATACACTAACATGGTAGTAAGATGTGCAGTATTTCTAACTTTCCTAGTTTCTTGTGCACGACAGTACGACCATTGAGCATGACGATACGACCGTTGAGCATGACGGTACGACCGTTGAGCATGACAGTACGACCGTTGAGCATGACGGTACGACCTGTGAACACCATGGTATGATCCTTTGGTACGGTGGCTTGAACTTGGATTTAACACTTGAGCAAGTATCGTATCCTGGTGGTCAAGGGTCGTACCCTGGTGGTCATGGTCGTACTCTAGTGGTCAAGGGTCGTACCCTGGTGGTCAGGGTCGTAACCTGGTTGTCAGGGTCGTACCCTGGTGATCAAGGGTCGCATTCTGGTGGTCAAGGGTCGTACCCTGATGATCAAGGGGACTCCTTCAGGTTACAAGACCCTCCTTCAGGTTATAAGACCCGCAGGTCACGACATTCTCCTCCAGGACATGAGTCCCTCCTCCAGTGCAGGTCAGCAGCGTGATATATAGACCGGCCCCAGAGGCGGGTTCCTCCGTGTCCAGCAACAAGATTCAACGTGAGGTCACTGGCAGCCATGCTCGTGTTGCATTATTGCAAGCCGAAAAAATAAATGTTTGTGTCAACATTTGAGAAAATTCTTTTCATGAAAAAAGAATCTTTAGAAGAAATTTGGCAGAAAGCTTGCAAGACAGTTCTTACCTTCACAAAAGCATAATTGATACGAACATACTGCGGTCTCCTCGGTCGAGAGTGAACGAGAGAGAAGCTGAACGAACACTCAAGTGAAGAGAACTGAGAAGAAATATTGTCTAAACGCGAGCAGCCGAGAGCCTGATGCCCCGATCTCCTTGCAGGATATCTGGCTACAAAGGTCTGGAGATGTCTTGTTAAGGCGGGGAGTAAACATAGGAACAAAGGAGTGTCAATACTGCCGTCCGGTACACCTGCCCAGCTACCAACACTGGCAACACCCAGTGTACCGCACAGATGGATGATACTATATCGACGGTATCGACTACAGGGTACACAGAGGAATATGTAGTGAACATATAGTGGATGTAATACGTGAAACACAAAGGCTATAGTGAATACTGAATATAGCCAGGAGCACCACATAGTGTTGTCCGCTGGCACTGGTTGGGCTGAACCTGCCTATATGTTATTATAGTAGTTTGTGTTGTGCTTCCATGTGTCTTTTGCTTGTGCGTGTGTGTGTGTGTGTGTGTGTGTGTGTGTGTGTGTGTGTGTGTGTGTAACAGTTGATGAAATTATCTAACTAACGGCTGTAAACAGCGAAAGTATACACAATGTAAACAGTGGCACAAAATGAAAATATATGAGAAAGAGGGAGTTCAGGAGGGAATGTCCGTCCCCAGGTGCTGGGGTGTGATCACTGCTGGTGAAGTGGTGAGGATGGGTCTCTTCTCGTACACGTCTGGACAACCTGGGAAGTACAGCTCATTGCCACTGTGATGTCCAAGTGCAGCTCACTGATGAGGGATCCCAGGTGGCAGGAGATGACGGTGGCCACGTTGCTTTAGCTTTTTTTCTGACTTGTTAGATGACAGACACGCCAGGTATACCTGCAGGGAGGACCACTGTGTTGCGTGACACTTGGTGGAAGAGTGACCAAACATGATCTTCCAGTGAGAGGTTAGAGGCCATACATCAGAGGACACTTGATGGAAACCTTCACATTTCTGAGGCAGTATCACAATGTCGACTATGATCACCACTTTCAGAGATGCAAATACAGGGTAAACGTATCAGACAAGAAGGAAAGATGTCAAAGATAAAAGTGGATGAATGTGATAAACTAGATATCAACATTGTGGATGTTGATAGTATACAAAAATTTGAAGAGTTGTATATTAGGAGGAAAAAGGTCAAGAGATAGGGTCACATGTGTGCAAAATTTTCTTTCTGCAATGTACGAACAGATAAGTAAAACCAAGAAATTTTACACACACACACACACACACACACACACACACACGCATACACACACACACACACACACACACACACACAAACACACACGTGACGAGAAACCCTCCAACACCAAAATATCATGTGGAAATTTTCAGAGTCTACGAGTGCATGATGAAGAAACTCAAAAAAAAAAAAAATCAGGTAAATTTGCTTTCAAAGATATGAAGTGCGTCACATTCTCCTCGGGATCCATGTTCACCACAGTAACGTACACGAAGTCGAACCACAGTGACGTTTACGGAGTCGAACCACAGTGACGTTTACGGAGTCGAACCACAGTGACGTTTACGGAGTCGAACCACAGTGACTTTTACGGAGTCGAACCACAGTGACGTTTACGAAGTCGAACCACAGTAACGTACACGGAGTCGAACCACAGTAACGTATACGGAGTCTACGTCACACAGTAACGTAGCTGAGGACCTAACTTAATATCTATTAATTTGGTCAGTGTTAATAACAGGTTTGCTGACGAAGGCGACCTAACATTATTATATATTGACGACTGCAACACCAACAAGAAACTCAGAAACTGCCACAGTTATTGTCCATGGTGATGGCGGGTGGCTGAGGCCCGGGTAGGCAAGAGCCTCACATGCGGTAGTGGGTGGACGAGGTGCGACCCTGACCACTCAGCCAGGGCAGGTAACGTTGACATGATCACACCTAACCTGACACGAACGTTCCATCCTTCCTCATCGAACACTCCACACGTAGAGAACGTTCCCACCCTCACCCGTCCAGCACCAAACTCCAACGAGTTAAACGCGTCCTAACCCCGACTCCCCAACTCCCCAGCTCCCCAGTTCCCCGACTCCCCAGCTTCCCAACTCCCCAACTCCCCAGCTCCACGACTCCCCAGCTCACTGACTCCCTGATTTCCCTCCTGTAGAGCATGGCAGTGGTCAGCCATGTGTTCAGAGCAATATCCTCCCAACAGGAGGGGAGGGAATTTAGTCGCAGATCTGTCAATAATGCGGCGCAAGACACCTAAAACTTGGGAAAATATTTTTTTCTCCTGAAGTAACAGTTTCGAGAATACTGAGATGTGGTTCAGTCATCAGTAATCCTCTTCAAGAAAAATCACTGAAATTGACTTCCAGAAATATTTCTGTCATGGGATGAAGGTGTAGACGGGCGTCATGATCAGAGCCTGACTGGTCTCACGTCTGACTGGCTCTCTAGGTGGTCGGTCCCGCATGTGCTGCCCAGTTTGTGACGCAGGAGACTCGTTATGTGTCTCACAGCTTACATAAAACAAGTACCACTCTCTGAACACCTGTGAAGGTAACTGTTATCATCCTAACCTCTGGTGGCAAAATGAGGAACATGATGTTAATCTAATCATTATTTACATTCTGAGATTAAACCTTGATACTTTATAACACAGTTACGTCAAGCAGGAGGAACACTCAACACGTCAATATGTGGCGGCGAGGGGAAGAAAGTCTCTAAAATGAGAAAAATCATAAAACATGTTGACGAATACTTGACTGTAGTCGGGAGTTCATCTGAATCAGTGTGAACCAATTTTGTCCAAGTTCATCAGCAAGTGAACTGACATTGATGGACTCCACCAACACTACCCAGATGGGATGAAGGACATACATCAAGAAACATTAGCATCATTTAACAGGATTTTTAAGTAGACTCCTGAAAGCGCATGACTTCGATGATATCTTTACTTCGGTGTTCATCTTGAGCCCAGAGGAATGATCTGTGCCAAGAAGCTAGAATAGATCAAATACATTATGCTAGATTCTGGAAATGATAATGTGAGAGCGAATGAAGGACCACTTGTGAAGGTAAGACCTGGCGTGCAACTGCTGAGGTCATGAATATTTTGGTCCCTCAAGATAAAGCTGGCAATTAGCCTACAAACGAAGAAGGGAGAGAGATGCGACGGTGTCATTTTGTTATTAATACTCGAATACAGACAAGTCCTTCCAAGATTATGTCCTTACGTTTTTGTTATGAAACTGTTTTAAAGAAATTCTATTTTTCATTAAGGGACACAACACCCATGACTGTACAGTTATCTATCCTATACCCGTTCACATGAGAGAGCTGCAGGCTTGCAATATACTGGGAAAGAGAAAATTGAAAACTCGCATCACTGAACACTAGGACAATCCCCGCAGAGCCGCCCGTTCATTACTAGACGACTCCAACCGTCCACTGGGATCTCATGCTGTGCAACGATCCCTCAGTCTCACAGTTTGCCCTCAATTCTGGCCAGCAGCAGAGGCTGTGTGTGGTGGGGGACCTCTACTGCTGCATCACCACAACGTTCCTCCAGGCACTAGTTATAGCAGGAGCTGCACCAGTGTTGGTCACACCGCTCCTGCTATATGATAATGGCAGACTTCCACACGTCGCCACGTGCAGTGGTCCTGGTTGGACGTCAGCCTGGCAGTTAGGTACCAGTGTGGAGCTTTGTCTTCTTTAGACGTGAGTCTTCCATCATTTGCTCGTGATAAAGTTACTGTTAGTTTGACCTGTGACATTCACGTCAAATGGACTCTTGTGTCACATATCATCTCCAGCTTCACTTCTCCTCCTAACTTTATTTACTTCAGTTTATTTAACAAATATATATATATATATATATATATATATATATATATATATATATATATATATATATATATATATATATACACACCAACGTTCGGACCATGGCGTAGTTTTATCCTACTCTTCCTGTCATCCATATCTTTTAGGCGATCTTACTAAAGGGCACCACGAGTCATGACCTGAGAAGGGGAAGGCCTTCATGGGACAAAGTCCTGATTAGAGAAAAAAGACCGAAAACCTGTAAAGTGTCAGGCTGGCTGGAGAAAACGAGAGGCGGGTTGATGCTAGACGAAACCTGATGAATTCCGTTAGAAAAAGTAAAAAAAAAAAAAAAGGAAACGAAAAAGAAAGGAATGGCATAAGTTCCAGGTTGGGTCCTCTAGTGTCCTGTTAGATTTGGGTGATTGAGACTTCTGTTGATCAGACGGTATGTTACCACACAAACATAACTCCCTCGACACATTCTTGTACATTGTTATTCAATAACTTGTTCGCTTGATTCATGTGAAGAAAACGCGTGTATAGATCACAAGAAATGTGATCAACTATTGTTCCACATTTCTGGCTGAACAGCTCCTGCTGACTAAAACAAGATAAAGTAGGTTAAAGATTTATGGCCATGAGCGAACTGGGTCTGATGAGTACCTAACCTGCTGGTGTCAGAGCATCAGGACTGATGAGAACGTTCCTGCGTCATAATGTTAATTCTTCTTGTACTCATAACAGCAGCAGCAAGTTGTTCTCACCGTAATCTACCATTCAGCAGGTACCACTCTGACTACTTGACACGCCACCTATGGTGCCCCCACCCGACCCCTCCCTCCATCAAGATAATAAAGATTGACTGCAATAAACTCCTGAGGCGTCCTGACCTTCACAGGTTCCACCTCTTCTTACGAGATGCTGTGAGTCACCGTCCCTCACGAGTTACTGAGAAGTGGCACATGAGTTAGCTAGGAGTGGCACTTGACCTGCCTGCAGGAGGATCTGACTTTGAGAGTTGGACGAGATTACTGAGATGGTGTAGTTCTCCTGAGAGAGAGAGAGAGAGAGAGAGAGAGAGAGAGAGAGAGAGAGAGAGAGAGAGAGAGAGAGAGAGAGAGATTCTGAACTCTTCATGTTAGCGAGATAGCAACAGGAACAGATGAAGAAAGTCTATTGATAATGGCAGACCTTAACTATCTTTTGTCCTCTTTTTCAACCCCTGCACCTTCCTCTTGACCTCCTGCCCTTTTCTCTTATACATCCTCAGTCATGCGCTCCCTACATGTAAGTTATGCCTTACAGCTTCTCTTTTATTTTCGACATGAACTTTACTTCTTCATCCCACCACTCATTCTAAACACGGTTGTACCATCCACATGTTGCCAATGGTGGAGCTAATACGACTGCATCATCCACGTGTCGCCAATGGTGGAACTAAGATGGCTGTATCTTCCATCTGTTATCTGTATCATCCACCTCTTGCCAGCGGTGGAGCTAAGCCGGCTGTTTCATCCTTTTGTTGACAGTAGTGAAGGTAAGATGACTGTGTCATTCACCTGTTAACTGTACCGAAGTAAAGAATGCTCACGAGAGGTTCTCACGGTAGTTCCCTCACTGTACCAGACTATATTAGCCTGAGTAATATCATCAAGAGATCAGTCTTTCTCATAACATTCTTTTAGTTATTTCCATCTTCTGCCTCCTGCAACAGTCACGTTAGGAGTCTGTATCTCATGATATGATGTATATGATGTGGAAATCACATGATGCAGTATCCTGCAAGACTTGGACTGATATTTTTTAAGATGTTGTTGGTAAGTTAAAGATACCTTTCTCACATGTTTCGTAACTCACATTTTTCCTTTCCTACGTGTTTCCTGAAGTATTAGCTGCTCTTCTGCCCACATACCGCTCTGTACCCTCTCTCAGGTGGTGACTTGCCCAGACGTTCCTCCCTCAGACAAGCTGCCATGTAAACACTCTTTCCTTAACATGCTCTCTCTCCATCCACCCTGTCATGCTTTCATGCTGACGTACCGTCCGTCTCATCACCTATCTCCTGTCGTCAGTTGTCTCAGGACGTTACATCAGCTTCAGATGTTGTTGCCTGAGACCACCACAGAACGCTACACCAGCTGGGCTCCTCCCAAGATTGTTCTCAAGCCTCTATTGAGTGTCTTACAGTCGTCTGGTCTTATGATGCTGAGCCACTAACGCTCTACACAATTTACCATTGAGTCTCTAGCTGGCGAAGCTCCTTACGTTGAGTGCATCTCTCACAAGCCTCCTTGCAGGACATCAGTATGTGAAGACCTAACTATTACAGTCTCCTCATACTTAGCTCTCTCATCCAGGCTGCATAGGTTCCCTTCTCTCCTGACGAAGCCTCTTGTCTTATCATTCTAGAATCTGTTACTCTACAGACTCCCTGTGTCTGTCTGCACTCGCTAGGCTCCTTGTGTTATGCCCATTACTCGCCAAGCTCCCTCTGTTACGTGTGACACTCTAAGTCTCCGTTTGTTATGTCCGTCACTCACCAGGTTCCCTCTGAAGAGAAATGTCCCAGTACTAGTCGTCCTCAGGGAGAGGGCTACCCCAGTACTGGTCTCCTCCAGTACCGACCATTAGTGGTCTGCTCTGAGGAGACAGCTGCCCTAGTGCTGGTCTGCCCCGGAGTGAGGGCTGCCCTAGTGCTGGTCTGCCCCGGAGTGAGGGCTGCTCTAGTGCTGGTCTGCCCCGGAGTGAGGGCTACCCTAGTGCTGGTCTGCCCCGGAGTGAGGGCTGCCCTAGTGCTGGTCTGCCCCGGAGTGAGGGCTACCCTAGTGCTGGTCTGCCCCGGAGTGAGGGCTGCCCTAGTGCTGGTCTGCCCCGGAGTGAGGGCTGCCCTAGTGCTGACCTCCCTCAGGGAGAGGGATTCCCCATCACTGGTCCGCTGCAGGGGTGGGCTGCCTCACTAAGATGGAGTGGTGAGGGTAGATTCCAAATTAGGTCGTATGTATTACAGGGAATTAGTCTGGCCTAATTACCCGTGAGGAGCGACCGTAAGGCTGTGTGGGGCGGGAGGACCGGCTGGTGAGGCGGAGGTGGCCTTATCTGTGGTGACGGGATAGGTGCTGAGCTGCGGAGAGGGGATGGGTGCTGAGCTGTGGGAAGGAATGGATGCTGAGCTGTGGGAGGGGATGGGTGCTGAGCTGTGGGAGGGATGCGTGTTTAGTGAGAATTGGTGAGAGCAGAACCATGGCGCTGTTGTTGGTACTTAACTGTGGGATGAGGTGAGCTTAGCTTTAGGAAGGGACTGATGCGCAGCTATGTGAGGAACCTGGTGCTTAGCTGTAGGATGAGGTGAGCTTAGCTTTAGGATGGAAGTGATGCTCAGCTATGTGAGGAACCTGCTGCTTAGCTGTGGGATGAGGTGAGCTTAGCTTTAGGAAGGGACTGATGCGCAGCTATGTGAGGAACCTGGTGCTTAGCTGTGGGATGAGGTGAGCTTAGCTTTAGGATGGAAGTGATGCTCAGCTATGTGAGGAACCTGGTGCTTAGCCATGGGATGAGGTGAGCTTAGCTTTAGGATGGAAGTGATGCTCAGCTATGTGAGGAACCTGGTGCTTAGCTGTGGGATGAGGTGAGCTTAGCTTTAGGATGGAAGTGATGCTCAGCTATGTGAAGAACCTGGTGCTTAGCTGTGGGAGGATGTGATCGTTTAGCTGTAGGAGCAGACGCGTCATAACAATACGAGGATTCGTCTCCACTACTGAGCTGATTGTGATAACTATTTGTGTGCTACGGGGAGAGCGTAACGCTGGTGCTGCCCCGCCTCTTAACTTATATGTACCATATGTTTACTCTATGTGTGTAAATGCACACACATCCCAGCCTTAGCCAGATGCCCAGCTATAGACCAGCTCCGAAGAGAGGATGAACCCTTGGTTGAGTTTGAGCCGACTCTAACGTCCATGATTTGAACCCATGCATGCCCGTCCCCGAGTGGGTCCGTGTTGATTCATGGTCAACAATACTAAACACAACACCACGGCTTAGTATGGCGGACGATTCTTGACAATACATAGGTCAGAAGAATGATGAAATCATATATATATATATATATATATATATATATATATATATATATATATATATATATATATATATATATATATGGGGTGTTCAGTGTTCTAAATGGAAATGGTGAAGAGCTTGTAGATTTATGTGCTGAAAAAGGACTGGTGATTGGGAATACCTGGATTAAAAAGAGATATACATAAGCCGGCAAGGCAGCAGGTTTGGATGGTATTGCAGTGGAATTTATTAAAAAAGGGGGTGACTGTATTGTTGACTGGTTGGTAAGGTTATTTAATGTATGTATGACTCATGGTGAGGTGCCTGAGGATTGGCGGAATGCGTGCATAGTGCCATTGTACAAAGGCAAAGGGGATAAGAGTGAGTGCTCAAATTACAGAGGTATAAGTTTGTTGAGTATTCCTGGTAAATTATATGGGAGGGTATTGATTGAGAGGGTGAAGGCATGTACAGAGCATCAGATTGGGGAAGAGCAGTGTGGTTTCAGAAGTGGTAGAGAATGTGTGTATCAGGTGTTTGCTTTGAAGAATGTATGTGAGAAATACTTAGAAAAGCAAATGGATTTGTATGTAGCATTTATGGATCTGGAGAAGGCATATGATAGAGTTGATAGAGATGCTCTGTGGAAGGTATTAAGAATATATGGTGTGGGAGGAAAGTTGTTAGAAGCAGTGAAAAGTTTTTATCGAGGATGTAAGGCATGTGTACGTGTAGGAAGAGAGGAAAGTGACTGGTTCTCAGTGAATGTAGGTTTGCGGCAGGGGTGTGTGATGTCTCCATGGTTGTTTAATTTGTTTATGGATGGGGTTGTTAGGGAGGTAAATGCAAGAGTTTTGGAAAGAGGGGCAAGTATGAAGTCTGTTGGGGATGAGAGAGCTTGGGAAGTGAGTCAGTTGTTGTTCGCTGATGATACAGCGCTGGTGGCTGATTCATGTGAGAAACTGCAGAAGCTGGTGACTGAGTTTGGTAAAGTGTGTGGAAGAAGAAAGTTAAGAGTAAATGTGAATAAGAGCAAGGTTATTAGGTACAGTAGGGTTGAGGGTCAAGTCAATTGGGAGGTGAGTTTGAATGGAGAAAAACTGGAGGAAGTGAAGTGTTTTAGATATCTGGGAGTGGATCTGGCAGCGGATGGAACCATGGAAGCGGAAGTGGATCATAGGGTGGGGGAGGGGGCGAAAATTCTGGGGGCCTTGAAGAATGTGTGGAAGTCGAGAACATTATCTCGGAAAGCAAAAATGGGTATGTTTGAAGGAATAGTGGTTCCAACAATGTTGTATGGTTGCGAGGCGTGGGCTATGGATAGAGTTGTGCGCAGGAGGATGGATGTGCTGGAAATGAGATGTTTGAGGACAATGTGTGGAGTGAGGTGGTTTGATCGAGTGAGTAACGTAAGGGTAAGAGAGATGTGTGGAAATAAAAAGAGCGTGGTTGAGAGAGCAGAAGAGGGTGTTTTGAAGTGGTTTGGGCACATGGAGAGAATGAGGAAAGATTGACCAAGAGGATATATGTGTCGGAGGTGGAGGGAACGAGGAGAAGAGGGAGACCAAATTGGAGGTGGAAAGATGGAGTGAAAAAGATTTTGTGTGATCGGGGCCTGAACATGCAGGAGGGTGAAAGGAGGGCAAGGAATAGAGTGAATTGGAGCGATGTGGTATACCGGGGTTGACGTGCTGTCAGTGGATTGAATCAAGGCATGTGAAGCGTCTGGGGTAAACCATGGAAAGCTGTGTAGGTATGTATATTTGCGTGTGTGGACGTATGTATATACATGTGTATGGGGGGGGCTGGGCCTTTTCTTTCGTCTGTTTCCTTGCGCTACCTCGCAAACGCGGGAGACAGCGACAAAGTATAATAAAAAAAAAAAAAAAAAACATAAGTATACGTATGTAAGTAGGAGAGATGGCCAGAGAGCGTTATTGGATTATGTGTTAATTGATAGGCGTGCGAAAGAGAGGCTTTTGGATGTTAATGTTCTGAGAGGTGCAACTGGAGGTATGTCTGATCATTATCTCGTGGGGGCGAAGGTGAAGATTTGTAGGGGTTTTCAGAAAAGAAGAGAGAATGTTGGGGTGAAAAGAGTGGTGATAGTAAGTGAGCTTGGGAAGGAGACTTGTGTGAGGAAGTACCAGGAGAGACTGAACATAGAATGGAAAAAGGTGAGAACAAAGGGAGTAAGGGGAGCAGGGGAGGAATGGAATGTATTTAGGGAAGCAGTGATGGCTTGCGCAAAAGATGCTTGGGCACGAGAAGCGTGGGAGGTGGGCAGATTAGAAAGGGTAATGAGTGGTGGGATGAAGCAGTAAGATTATTAGTCAAAGAGAAGTGAGAGGCATTTGGACGATTTTTGCAGGGAAATAATGCAAATGACTGGGAGACGTATAAAAGAAAGAGGCAGGAGGTCAAGAGAAAGGTGCAAGAGGTAAAAAAGAGGGCAAATGAGAGTTGGGGTGAGAGAGTATCATTGAATTTTAGGGAGAATAAAAAGATGTTTTGGAAGGAGGTAAATAAAGTGCGTAAGACAAGGGAATCAATGGGAACTTCAGTGATGGGGGCTGATGGGGAGGTGATAACAAGTAGTGGTGATGTGAGAAGGAGATGGAGTGAGTATTTTGAAGGTTTCTTGAATGTGCTTGATGATAGAATGGCAGATATAGGGTGTTTTGGTCGAGGTGGCTTGCAAAGTGAGAGGGTTAGTGAAAATGATTTGGTAAACAGGGAAGAGGTAGTAAAAGCTTTGCGGAAGATGAAAGCCGGCAAGGCAGCAGGTTTGGATGCTATTGCAGTGGAATTTATTAAAAAAAGGGGGTGACTGTATTGTTGACTGGTTGGTAAGGTTATTTAATGTATATATGACTCATGGTGAGGTGCCTGAGGATTGGCGGAATGCTTGCATAGTGCCATTGTACAAAGACAGAGGTTAAAAGTGAGTGCTCAAATTACAGAGGTATAAGTTTGTTGAGTATTCCTGGTAAATTATATGGGAGGGTATTGATTGAGAGGGTGAAAGCATGTACAGAGCATCAGATTGGGGAAGAGCAGTGTGGTTTCAGAAGTGGTAGGGGATGTGTGGATCAGGTGTTTGCTTTGAAAAATGTATGTGAGAAATACTTAGAAAAGCAAATGGATTTGTATGTAGCCTTTATGGATCTGGAGAAGGCATATGATAGAGTTGATAGAGATGCGCTGTGGAAGGTATTAAGAATATATGGTGTGGGAGACAATTTGTTAGAAGCAGTGAAAAGTTTTATTTAGGATGTAAGGCATGTGTACGTGTAGGAAGAGAGGAAAGTGATTGGTTCTCAGTGAATGTAGGTTTGCGGCAGGGGTGCGTGATGTCTCCATGGTTGTTTAATTTGTTTATGGATGGGATTGTTAGGGAGGTGAATGCAAGAGTTTTGCAGTCTGTGGTGGATGAGAGAGCTTGGGAAGAGAGTCAGTTGTTATTTGCTGATGATACAGCGCTGGTGTATAATTCGTGTGAGAAACTGCAGAAGCTGGTGACTGAGTTTGGCAAAGTATGTGAAAGAAGAAAGCTGAGAGTAAATGTGAATAAGAGCAAGGTTATTAGGTACAGTAGGGTTGAGGGACAAGTCAATTGGGAGGTAAGTTTGAATGGAGAAAAACTGGAGGAAGTAAAGTGTTTTAGATATCTGGGAGTGGATTTGGCAGCGGATGGAACCATGGAAGCGGAAGTGAATCATAGGGTGGGGAGGGGGCGAAAGTTCTGGGAGCGTTGAAGAATGAGTGAAAGTCGAGAAAATTATCTCGGAAAGCAAAAATGGGTATGTTTGAAGGAATAGTGGTTCCAACAATGTTATATGGTTGCGAGGCGTGGGCTATGGATAGAGTTGTGAGGATGAGAGTGGATGTGCTGGAAATTAGATGTTTGATGACAATATGTGGTGTAAGGTGGTTTGATCGAGTAAGTAATGATAGGGTAAGAGAGATGTGTGGTAATAAAAAGAGTGTGGTTGAGAAAGCAGAAGATAGTGTTTTGAAATGGTTTGGTCACATGGAGAATGAGTGAGGAAAGATTGACCAAGAGGATGTATGTATCAGAGGTGGAGGAAACGAGAAGTGGGAGACCAAATTGGAGGTGGAAAGATGGAGTGAAAAAGATTTTGAGTGGTCGGGGCTTGAACATACAGGAGGGTGAAAGGAGGGCAAGGAATAAAGTGAATTGGAACGATGTGGTATACCGGGGCCGAAGTGCTGTCAATGGATTGAACCAGGGCATGTGAGGCGTCTGGGGTAACCCAGGAAAGTTCTGTGGGGCCTGGATGTGGAAAGGGAGCTGTGGTTTCGTTGCATTATTACATGACAGCTAGAGATTGAATGTGAACGAGAGTGGCCTTTGCTGTCTTTTCTTAGCGCTACCTCGAGCGCATTTGGGGGGAGGGGGTTGTTTTTTTATGTGTGGCGGGGTGGCGAGGGGAATGAATAAAGGCAGAAGTATAAATTTGTACATGTGTATATATTATATTTCTGTTGTGAAATATATATGTTTTACGTTGAGATGTATGGTATTTTTTATTTGCGTGTGTGGAGTGTATGTAAAATTAAAATGTGAATGGGGGGTGGGTTGGGCCTTTCTTTCGTCTTTTTTCCTTGCGCTACCTCGCTGACGGTGGGGCAGCGACAAAGAAAAATTTAATAAATAAATAATAAGTAATGGGATGAATTTTAAATAAAATATTTATATTAAATTATATTTATATTATATTAATAATATTAATTATAAAAAATATAAATATATTAAATTTAATTAAAAAATTTTTAATATTAAATTAATTTTAATTTTCCTTAATAATATTTACTTTTTTAATCTAAATAATAAAATATCAAAAAAATAAATTTTTATAAATAAATTTAAAAATTTTTAAATTTAAATAAAAAAAAAATATATCACAAACCCTTTTAAGGGTTTTTAAAAACTAGGTTACAAAAATAGTTATACGTAGACAGTGAAGAGAAGAGGGAAAAAAATAAAAACCAAAAACATGATAATTTCTATTGTTTTTTGGAAAGGGGTAGAGAAGTACTTACTTTTATAGTACATCAGCTGTCGATAAACTAAGGTTTGAGTCAGTGAGTTGCACGGCATACAGAGGTTTAGGAAACTGTATGATAGTACAGAAAAATAAAACCCTACGACTACTTCCCCGTACAGTATAACAGATGGGGCTCCACTAGTGTAGAACTACCTCCCTGTACAGTACAAACAAGTAATTACAACCACCGCTTGTCTTTCAAAAAATCCTTTGGTACCTTGTATGTGTGACCCGTATGGCCAACCCAGCAGCTGGCTCAACATGCAGGCCACCCCAGCAGCTGGCTCATCATGCAGACCACCCCCGCAGGGTGGCCATCAAGCAGGGCCAACCCCGAGCTGGGGTCATCAAGCAGACCACCCCCGCAGCTGGGTCATCATGCAGCCCAACCCCGAAACTGGCTCATCATGTAGACCAACCCAGCAGCTGGCTCATCATGCAGACCACCCCAGCAGCTGGCTCATCATGCAGACCACCCCAGCAGCTGGCTCATCATGCAGACCACCCCAGCAGCTGGCTCATCATGCAGACCACCCCAGCAGCTGGCTCATCATGTAGACCAACCCAGCAGCTGGCTCATCATGCAGACCAACCCAGCAGCTGGCTCATCATGTAGACCAACCCAGCAGCTGGCTCATCATGCAGACCACCCCAGCAGCTGGCTCATCATGTAGACCAACCCAGCAGCTGGCTCATCATGCAGACCACCCCAGCAGCTGGCTCATCATGTAGACCAACCCAGCAGCTGGCTCATCATGCAGACCAACCCAGCAGCTGGCTCATCATGCAGACCAACCCAGCAGCTGGCTCATCATGCAGACCACCCCAGCAGCTGGCTCATCATGCAGACCACCCCAGCAGCTGGCTCATCATGTAGACCAACCCAGCAGCTGGCTCATCATGTAGACCAACCCAGCAGCTGGCTCATCATGCAGACCACCCCAGCAGCTGGCTCATCATGCAGACCACCCCAGCAGCTGGCTCATCATGCAGACCAACCCAGCAGCTGGCTCATCATGTAGACCAACCCAGCAGCTGGCTCATCATGCAGACCACCCCAGCAGCTGGCTCATCATGCAGACCACCCCAGCAGCTGGCTCATCATGTAGACCAACCCAGCAGCTGGCTCATCATGCAGACCACCCCAGCAGCTGGCTCATCATGTAGACCAACCCAGCAGCTGGCTCATCATGTAGACCAACCCAGCAGCTGGCTCATCATGCAGACCACCCCAGCAGCTGGCTCATCATGTAGACCAACCCAGCAGCTGGCTCATCATGTAGACCAACCCAGCAGCTGGCTCATCATGCAGACCACCCCAGCAGCTGGCTCATCATGTAGACCAACCCAGCAGCTGGCTCATCATGCAGACCACCCCAGCAGCTGGCTCATCATGCAGACCAACCCAGCAGCTGGCTCATCATGCAGACCAACCCAGCAGCTGGCTCATCATGCAGACCACCCCAGCAGCTGGCTCATCATGCAGACCACCCCAGCAGCTGGCTCATCATGCAGACCACCCCAGCAGCTGGCTCATCATGTAGACCAA
The DNA here is from genome assembly GCF_036320965.1 of Panulirus ornatus. NCBI lineage: Eukaryota > Metazoa > Arthropoda > Malacostraca > Decapoda > Palinuridae > Panulirus > Panulirus ornatus. Next base: position 29,908,536 of record NC_092271.1, on the reverse strand, counting down.
CCCAGCAGCTGGCTCAACATGCAGGCCACCCCAGCAGCTGGCTCATCATGCAGACCACCCCAGCAGCTGGCTCATCATGCAGACCACCCCAGCAGCTGGCTCATCATGCAGACCACCCCAGCAGCTGGCTCATCATGCAGACCACCCCAGCAGCTGGCTCATCATGCAGACCACCCCAGCAGCTGGCTCATCATGTAGACCAACCCAGCAGCTGGCTCATCATGCAGACCACCCCAGCAGCTGGCTCATCATGTAGACCAACCCAGCAGCTGGCTCATCATGTAGACCAACCCAGCAGCTGGCTCATCATGCAGACCAACCCAGCAGCTGGCTCATCATGCAGACCACCCCAGCAGCTGGCTCATCATGCAGACCACCCCAGCAGCTGGCTCATCATGCAGACCAACCCAGCAGCTGGCTCATCATGCAGACCAACCCAGCAGCTGGCTCATCATGCAGACCAACCCAGCAGCTGGCTCATCATGTAGACCAACCCAGCAGCTGGCTCATCATGTAGACCAACCCAGCAGCTGGCTCATCATGCAGACCACCCCAGCAGCTGGCTCATCATGTAGACCAACCCAGCAGCTGGCTCATCATGTAGACCAACCCAGCAGCTGGCTCATCATGCAGACCACCCCAGCAGCTGGCTCATCATGCAGACCAACCCAGCAGCTGGCTCATCATGCAGACCACCCCAGCAGCTGGCTCATCATGCAGACCACCCCAGCAGCTGGCTCATCATGCAGACCAACCCAGCAGCTGGCTCATCATGCAGACCAACCCAGCAGCTGGCTCATCATGTAGACCAACCCAGCAGCTGGCTCATCATGTAGACCAACCCAGCAGCTGGCTCATCATGCAGACCACCCCAGCAGCTGGCTCATCATGTAGACCAACCCAGCAGCTGGCTCATCATGTAGACCAACCCAGCAGCTGGCTCATCATGCAGACCACCCCAGCAGCTGGCTCATCATGCAGACCACCCCAGCAGCTGGCTCATCATGTAGACCAACCCAGCAGCTGGCTCATCATGTAGACCAACCCAGCAGCTGGCTCATCATGCAGACCACCCCAGCAGCTGGCTCATCATGCAGACCACCCCAGCAGCTGCTCATCATGCAGACCACCCCAGCAGCTGCTCATCATGCAGACCAACCCAGCAGCTGGCTCATCATGCAGACCACCCCAGCAGCTGGCTCATCATGCAGACCAACCCAGCAGCTGGCTCATCATGTAGACCAACCCAGCAGCTGGCTCATCATGCAGACCAACCCAGCAGCTGGCTCATCATGTAGACCAACCCAGCAGCTGGCTCATCATGTAGACCAACCCAGCAGCTGGCTCATCATGTAGACCAACCCAGCAGCTGGCTCATCATGTAGACCAACCCAGCAGCTGGCTCATCATGCAGACCACCCCAGCAGCTGGCTCATCATGCAGACCACCCCAGCAGCTGGCTCATCATGCAGACCACCCCAGCAGCTGGCTCATCATGCAGACCACCCCAGCAGCTGGCTCATCATGCAGACCAACCCAGCAGCTGGCTCATCATGCAGACCAACCCAGCAGCTGGCTCATCATGCAGACCAACCCAGCAGCTGGCTCATCATGTAGACCAACCCAGCAGCTGGCTCATCATGTAGACCAACCCAGCAGCTGGCTCATCATGCAGACCACCCCAGCAGCTGGCTCATCATGCAGACCAACCCAGCAGCTGGCTCATCATGCAGACCACCCCAGCAGCTGGCTCATCATGCAGACCAACCCAGCAGCTGGCTCATCATGCAGACCACCCCAGCAGCTGGCTCATCATGCAGACCAACCCAGCAGCTGGCTCATCATGCAGACCACCCCAGCAGCTGGCTCATCATGTAGACCAACCCAGCAGCTGGCTCATCATGCAGACCACCCCAGCAGCTGGCTCATCATGTAGACCAACCCAGCAGCTGGCTCATCATGCAGACCACCCCAGCAGCTGGCTCATCATGTAGACCAACCCAGCAGCTGGCTCATCATGCAGACCAACCCAGCAGCTGGCTCATCATGCAGACCACCCCAGCAGCTGGCTCATCATGCAGACCACCCCAGCAGCTGGCTCATCATGTAGACCAACCCAGCAGCTGGCTCATCATGCAGACCACCCCAGCAGCTGGCTCATCATGTAGACCAACCCAGCAGCTGGCTCATCATGCAGACCACCCCAGCAGCTGGCTCATCATGTAGACCAACCCAGCAGCTGGCTCATCATGCAGACCACCCCAGCAGCTGGCTCATCATGCAGACCACCCCAGCAGCTGGCTCATCATGCAGACCACCCCAGCAGCTGGCTCATCATGTAGGGTGGGGAGGTCTATGGTGGGTGCGTGAGGAGATGAAAGTGGGGGAGGTGAAAGAAGGCGAAGAAAGAGTACAAGAGTGAGAGTAGCAATTACTGGGGCGGAAGAGGGAGGGTAAGAGCGACAGGGAATGCAGACTGAGGGTAGAAGTGGAAGAGATGAGAAAGTCTAGTGCAGAAGCAGGAGGGGTGGAGGATCTTGGTGCTGGTGTGAGAGAGGGAGAGAAAAGACGTAAGACGCGAGCACAAAAACCGGGAGGGAGACAGAGGACGGGGGTGGGGGGGGGGGGTCTCACAGCGTTAAAGATTCGTGTAATTTCCTTCATCATCACAATGTGTGGTGAAGAAGGTCTCTGGCGGCAGGCCCTACCCTACTGCCGTCGCTCTACAGTGAACTGTTCTTACCTTCAGATTACGTAAGATATGTTCACTAATTCCTCACTAGGCATCAGGTGAGATAACCTCCTTACGTAGGTTCAGATATTATTGTCCATATATCGTTCGTGTGTGAACGAGAATATAATATATTCATAACTGTGCGTCTGGGACCACAAGTAAAGTAAGTTGGTCTCCTGGTTGTGTCAGAAGTGAGTTTCTCATTTCCCCACAGGAGACCAGATATGGCCCGCCATCTCCACCCATTATCAACCTTGTCTGGCGAAGACGTTAAAGGGTAATGTCTGGCCTGGAGAGTTTCCCTTGTCCCTCTTTCTTACGAGTTACTTTTCCAAGTCAAAACGTTTACTTCAGCTGGTTCTTGAGTACAACGTTTACTTCAGCTGGTTCTTGAGTACAACGTTTACTTCAGCTGGTTCTTGAGTACAACGTTTGCTTCAGGTGGTCCTTCAGCATAAAGTTCGCCATGGTTCTCAAGTATACGTTTTGCTCCAGCCGCATCTTGTGTAAGATGATGCTTCAGTTGGGTCGCCATGTATTGTTTAAGAAGGTAACATGTTCTTTTAGTAATGAATTTTTATCTGCTGAGAATACAATATACGTGAGCCTCAAAACTTCTCCCTAGAACACAGAAAACGATATGAAAAAATAATACGGAGAGAACAGTGTATGGTGATCAGGTGAGGAGGTCAGTAGATCCCATGAGTTATCTTGGCACACATGTACAGGTGTTGTGTGTCCCGGGCGAGTCACGTGTTTACGTCGGGGACAGCAACCAGACAGCAGCCCCAGGAACGTAGTGAAATATGGGCCGGTGCGAACGTAGAATTATACAGGAAACTATCTTGGATCATTTTAATGCTTCAGTAAAATTTTTACTTGTCTCTTGTCTGCCTTACCTTGTCCTCCTGCATCTGATGGTTACTTCTCTACTGATGTTACAACCCAATACAGCAGATATATATCATTATTTTTACTACAACTTTGTAATGACTACTCACATATTCATACAGTTCTTACAAAGTGACGTCCGATAAAGATAGTACACAATTGCTAATAAGCAACTACTACTACTACTGCTACTACTACTACTGCTACTACTAGCACTACTACTACCACCACCACTACTACAACTACCGCTACTGCTACTACCACCACTCGTACGTATAATGACAATTCATATATAAGTCAACATAAACAAACACTCGTTATATTGTGGGGGACAATTTTCGTTATATTGTGGGGGACAATTTTTGTTTCTACCAGAGCTGCAAAACAGTGGACCAGTGTGAGTGGTGTAGGAGGGCGGAGCACCTGCCACTTGACACAGAGGTATGCCAGAGCACCTCCACCAGGAAGGTGGGGTCCTGGCTACAGGTGAACGTTATGTGGCGAAGCATCAGTCAACCTATCAGGTCGAGATCTAAAACTGACTTCCTTGTTAAGTAGTTGCTCTTCGTAATCATATATGGACCTTCCTTATCCCAAGCAAGCAGAATGTTCACATCATGTCCTTGTACAGCAGACAAACTACTTGTGTCAGTCTTTTCAGACACTTGTGAAGCAGTTCTGGTCTGACGAAGACATTATTTTGTTAATGTTTGTTGCTGGCTGCAGAGATCATTCCTTTTTCTGTATCAAAAGACACTGAAGACATATGAAAATTATATCAAGTTTGTCAGTCTTGGAGGAAGATCTTTGAGGTCAGGGGTTAAAGGTCAAGCTAGACGGGAAGGATCACCGTGGTATATCACATTCCAGAGGGCGAGGGGTTAGTCGCTCATCAGGGCAAAGGATCCCTCGATAATTTCATGTTGTTTATCCTGAATGTTTGATGCTGACACTCCCCAGACGCCTGCCCTGCAGTGTGATTACAAAGTTCTGAAGGCGAGGGTCTGGCCTGTAGCACCACAGGTCTCAGGGTCTGGCTTGCAGCACCACAGGTCTCAGGGTCTCGCTTGCAGCACCACAGGTCTCAGGGTCTCGCTTGCAGCACCACAGGTCTCAGGGTCTCGCTTGCAGCACCACAGGTCTCAGGGTCTGGCCTGCAGTACCACAGGTCTCAGGGTCTGGCCTGCAGCACCACAGGTCTCAGGAGTTATAATTTCATCCAAACTTTCGTTGATTTATAACTTCCTGAAGTTTCCTGTGGTGCCGCTGCTGTGGTAGTACTCCTTCTGTTGTGATTGTACTGCTGCTGCAGTGTTGATACCTCTGCTGCTACTGTTGTGTTGGAATTACTGTTGCTGCCGTGTGGCATTCCTGCTAATGATGCTGTGTTGTTACGCCAGCTAGTATTGGCATTCATGTCGATGTTGTGTCGTCATTCCTGGTGCTGCTGTGCTGGTACTCCTAATACTGCGGTGTGGTACTTCTGTTCGTACTGTTGGTACTCCTAGTTCTGCTGTGTTGGTACTTCTGTTGCTTCTGACAGGTTGCCGGACCGCACCGTTGTGATCAAGGAGTTAATGATACCTTCACTTGCTTCACTCCTGATGTATGACTGATATTTTCAATCCACATCAAAACATTTCCTCTCGGTCGGATATTTCTTTTGTATGTCCCTTCTTGTGTCATGCTGTCACCCGTCATACAGGACCTGGCAGTTATTGTGCTGGGCTCCAGTTTGCCGATAGTAAGGCTTCCCAGTGTGGCCACTTGTGTGGGAGGCGACCAGGTGACGGGAGGTGCTCACATCTCCAGGTTTATATATAAAGTGGTTTTCTAATCTTCCCAGACTCTGTGCACTGACTCCCTCCGGTTTGCCAGTACCTCCCGGTGTCAGCTGTTCATCTGGCTGATATCATTCCAGTAGAACAAATGTATTATAACACGGGCGTCAAGGTGTACCTCGGGCGTCAGGGTGTACCTAGGGCGTCAGGGTGTACCTAGGGCGTCAGGGTGTACCTCGGGCGTCAGGGTGTACCACTGGCATCAGGGTGTACCTCGGGCGTCAGGGTGTACCACGGGGGTCAGGATGTACCTCGGGCGTCAGGGTGTACCTCGGGCGTCAGGGTGTACCTCGGGCGTCAGGGTGTACCACGGGGGTCAGGATGTACCACTGGCGTCAGGGTGTACCTCGGGCGTCAAGGTGTGCCTCGGGCGCCAGGGTGTACCACGGGGGTCAGGATGTACCACTGGCGTCAGGGTGTACCTCGGGCGTCAGGGTGTACCTCGGGCGTCAGGGTGTACCTCGGGCGTCAGGGTGTACCACGGGGGTCAGGATGTACCACCGGCGTCAGGGTGTACCTCGGGCGTCAAGGTGTGCCTCGGGCGCCAGGGTGTACCACGGGGGTCAGGATGTACCACTGGCGTCAGGGTGTACCTCGGGCGTCAGGGTGTACCTCGGGCGTCAAGGTGTGCCTCGGGCGCCAGGGTGTACCACGGGGGTCAGGATGTACCACTGGCGTCAGGGTGTACCTCGGGCGTCAGGGTGTACCTCGGGCGTCAGGGTGTACCTCGGGCGTCAGGGTGTACCTCGGGCGTCAGGGCGCTGCCCACCAAGTCTATAGCCGATGGAGGAATGACCCAGTCTGTCGCCTGCGTCCAGCTCGCTGTCATAGTAGGAGGTCATGGCCCAGCAGGTGAGGGGCTTCTGCCCATGACAACTACAAGACAATGACAGAAGCTTCACGCTGAACCAGGGAGGAACTGGGTTGCTGGGACACTAGAGACAGCAGAGTTCTGGACCAACGAACGTCACAAAGTTAGTGAAACTGTGTGTGTGTGTGTGTGTGTGTGTGTGTGTGTGTGTGTGTGTGTGTGTGTGTGTGTGTGTGTGTGTTGCTGGACAAGAGGCTGTCCACTACTGGGTGGTCTGTGGGTCACAGATGGTGGCATGGATGTTATGAATGACCAGAAGAAGGGGTACGAGAGTCAGAAATAATAGACCATCGATGGCAGGAGCTCTGCTGGTGACTAAACGGATCACTGGGCCAGCTGGTGGTAGGAGGAACCTGGTGATAAGAACTGTACAGATGACAGAGCATAATGTAACTGGAAACGTAAGACAGGTGAAAGATGGCAGAGCGGAGGACCTGATCCAAGAGATGGTGACTGAAAATGCTAGACAGAATAGCGGCGTTAGGCAGATTAGCTTGCCGTGACCAGAGGCCCTGTGACCACCGGTGAAGGATGGTCCTTGTCAGTGGTCGATACACACCAAGACCTCAGGCTGGTCCAGACCCTGGGCTGGTAAAACCTGGTAGGACGCCCGACCCTGGCAGGAACCTTGACCTTGGCAAGAGCCTTGACCCTGGAGAAACCTTGACCCTGGCAGGAGTCTTGTTGACCCTGGCAGGAGTCTTGTTGACCCTGGCAGGAGTCTTGACACAGTGGTTGTACATCCACGAAAGTTATGTTAGTTATTGTGGAAGATTAATGGTACTAATAAGTAGAGATCATCTCCAACTAGATCTTGTGTGTGACCTTGCTACTCCCGGGACACAGTCATGCACTAATTCCCACCTCCTTATTCACACCAAACCCACAGATGGATCAAACCAACCATCAAACCCAGCCCAGGTGGATCAAACCCATCCTCGGGTGGATCAAATCCACCTCCGTGCGGACCCAACCCAGCCGCCTGAGGCGGATCCAACCTGAAGACACCTCTCCCCGGCCTGATCGAACTGCTCAGTCCTGATAAAGAGTGAGCGAGCGAGCGAGCGGCTCATAACGTGGCTGGAATTTATCCCTTGTCTCATGCCAGCCTCATTGTTATTCCCCTTCAGACCTCAATCTTACAAATGGAAGAGAGAAAGATATTTGGACAATTACTTTCCCACCTGTGACACTTTCATGCCCCAGAAGTTGTAGTGAGGCCGGAATTAGTATGATTTCTTCTTTTACTCGGCCCTTCTGTCGTCTCCAGGGCAAACCTCCATTATGTGTCGGCTTTAAGGACAGGATGTTTAGCTTGGATATGTGCAACAATGGATGGGAATGATGGTATTCACAGGTTGAACAAGAAAAGTGCATGAAACATGAGTCGTGGGTGTTGATATGAGGGTACAACAGGAACACAAGTGACCCAGGGGAGTGTACTGCACTAGCCAGGGGAGTGTACTGCACTGGCCAGGGGGGTGTATTGCACTGATCAGGGGAGTATAGTGTACTGGCCAAGGGAGTGTACTGCACTGGCCAGGGGAGTGTACTGCACTGGTCAGGGGAGTATAGTGTACTGGCCAAGGGAGTGTACTGCACTGGTCAGGGGAGTATAGTGTACTGGCCAAGGGAGTGTACTGCACTGGCCAGGGGAGTGTACTGCACTGGTCAGGGAAGTGTAGTGTACTGGCCAGGGGAGTGTACTGCACTAGCCAGGGGAGTGTACTGCACTAGCCAGGGGAGTGTACTGCACTAGCCAGGGGAGTGTAGTGTACTGGCCAGGGGAGTGTACTGCACTAGCCAGGGGAGTGTACTGCACTAGCCAGGGGAGTGTACTGCACTAGCCAGGGGAGTGTAGTGTACTGGCCAGGGGAGTGTAGTGTACTGGCCAGGGGAGTGTAGTATACTGGTCAGGGGAGTGTAGTGTGCTGGCCCGGGGAGTGTAGTGTGCTGGCCCGGGGAGTGTAGTGTACTGGCCAGGGGAGTGTAGTGTACTGGCCAGGGGAGTGTAGTGTAATGGACAGGGGAGTGTAGTGTACTGGCCAGGGTAGTGTAGTGTACTGGCCAGGGGAGTGTAGTGTACTGGTCAGGGAGTGTAGTGTACTGGCTAGGGGAGTGTACTGCACTGGTCAGGGAAGTGTAGGGTACTGGCCAGGGGAGTGTAGTGTACTGGCCAGGGGAGTGTAGTGTACTGGCCAGTGGAGTGTAGCGCACTGGCCAGGAGAGTGTAGTGTACTGGCCAGGGAAGTGTAGTGTACTGGCCAGGGGAGTGTGGTGTACTGGCCAGGGGAGTGTAGTGTACTGGTCAGGGGAGTGTAGTGTACTGGCCAGGAGAGTGTAGTGTACTGGTCAGGGGAGTGTGGTGTACTGGCCAGGGGAGTGTAGTGTACTGGCCAGGGGAGTGTAGTGTACTGGCCAGGGAAGTGTAGTGTACTGGTCAGGGAAGTATAGTGTACTGGCCAGGAGAGTGTACTGCACTGGTCAGGGAAGTATAGTGTACTGGCCAGGGGAGTGTAGTGTACTGGCCAGGGGAGTGTAGTGTACTGGCCAGGGGAGTGTAGTGTACTGGTCAGGGGAGTGTAGTGTGCTGGCCAGGGGAGTGTAGTGTACTGGTCAGGGGAGTGTAGTGTACTGGCCAAGGGTATTTATGTCTGTGACGTGTGTGTGTGTGTGTGTGTGTGTGTGTGTGTGTGTGTGTGTGTGTGTGACTCAACTGAAGTCTTATGTTTGGTTGTTGCTCCAAATGATGATGTTCGTATCAATAAAAATATCATCATTGTTTTTCAATGTACCATCTGTTATCAGCTGCTGTCGTCAGCAGACTGTACCATCACTGATATAACAGCAAAAATCAACCGTCACTCACTGCTGTCACTACTGAAGTATAAAACAACAATATTGAATTACAAACTTGATTCAAAACGAAAATTTTCTTCCCGTGTTACACACACGTGAAGCAGAAACACAATAATGGAGTAAGAACCTAACCTACAAACGCTCTTGTATTCTTCATACCTCGAGCAGGAACCATTCCTGATTATGTGTGTGTATCTATCTATCTATCTATCTATCTATCTATATATATATATATATATATATATATATATATATATATATATATATATATATATATATCAAGGTAGGCTGTGCACCCACCACAGCATCACCAGGGGTGGGTCAAGATGACACACTGATGAAGGATATATGCAATATTTGTTGCAGGATATTTCTGGAAGTCATATTTATACTGACATTTTTCTCTCCGTGTAAAGACAGAATACAAAGGGCGTATTCATCAGTCGCTGTCAAGGTTGACTCAAAAATTTTAAGAGATTACAGGAGCGTGTGTCAACCAGGCAAGTCTCGGGAGAAAAATAAATGAATTTCGCTCCGGTTTTTTCCTGAATGTCTGTATCTCGTGCAACATACTCACGAGTCTGTATTAAGATATAAGATGCGGGATGCTTTGCTCTGCCTTACTCACCAAGATTCACCACGAACACTTAAATGGTATGGCCATCGCTGCCACCAAAGAGAAAATCATGTTTGTGGGGAAACTGACGTGTGAGGAGGAGTTGTGACATGTACGTCCGCTGGACATGTGTGGTGTTAGCGTTGAGGAGGATATTGTTTACCACTGGTGAGGGGTCCGTGAGGGTCCCCTCGCTATCACTACTGCCTCACCTGATTACCCCTTAGACGTAAACACCTCCCCTCTCTCTCTCTCTCTCTCTCTCTCTCTCTCTCTCTCTCTCTCTCTCTCTCTCTCTCTCTCCTGACCACCGTTCTGGCGCCTTATCTTAACTACTCACTCTCCTACGCCTCCTACATACCACTCTTTCGCCTCCTCCTCATGGTTCCTCACCTTTCCTTATCCCCTCACCGCCACACTACACGTCCCCTCACAACCCTCATATCACTTCAGTGTCTCGGTGGCAGCGTTAAGGCCCCCAGGAAGTAATGCTTTGGTGGGTGCATTAGACAGCCGTGGTGGCCAGGGAAGAAGCCTGGCCACCACGCTCCATCACTCATCTGATAGACTCCATCTGATGGAGCCGTGGCCAGGCCTCGCCGGACGTGAGAGAGAGAGAGAGAGAGAGAGAGAGAGAGAGAGAGAGAGAGAGAGAGATGCTGAAATATATCTGGAAAATATCCTGAGAACTTTGATAAACTTGAATGATAAATTTCCTGAATGAGATGTAATATACGTGGGTTCGGGCGCAAGGCTACACTGTCAAAGCCACGGAAGGTCTGTTGGTTTATGTCGAGTCTTAACTGTGAGAGAAAAGCTCACGTGGTCTTGCTCTGGTGGCCGGCAACTTTGATCGTGATGACGTGCACGAAGAGGACCTTACTCCTCACGAACCTACTCCGATATATATATATATATATATATATATATATATATATATAGTGGATGATACTGAGTGTTAGTTTAGAATAACTATGTTGGCGTAGTAACTGAGGTGAGGTGAAGGTCCAGCATATCACTCCATAGCTTGTGGATGTGCAGTTGTGTGAGCTGGTGCAGGACACGGGCGGGCCGTCAGTGTACGGTAGCAACTGACTCGCTCGAGTCAATATCTAACTTCTAAGACTACCAGGCCGTCAGGAGGAAGGCCGAGCTGGGTCTCTACCACTGTGTTGGTGCACCAGGTAGCGTAGGAATCCGCCCTGCACATCAAGGTTGTGGGATGCACTACAGTTGGCTGCCACCCACCGTCAGGCAACACAATATAATCGGATGAATATCTTAACTGATCAGGTCGCAGCTCACCAGACGCACTACACCTCCAGTGCAGGTTTGTGGCGAGATAGTCTTATTAACCTTATTTTCTCTACCTCCGTCTTGAAAAAATTAAAGGAATTAAAAATCATAAACGTCAACTCAGATCAAAATACCAATAAGATGTCTCATGTCGAGGTGCGTTGCGACACACTGTGAGAGGCAGCGACCACATGACAAGTGGCTCCTGGTGAGGTAGCACGACGGATGATGGTCTTCCCTGATGTACGACTGTCCAGGTTACACACCAGACGACACCTTCACAACACAAACGAAAAGATTTAACATCTGCAGTGAACAGTCAATATGAAGTTGGCCTCCTGACGATCTTATCTTTATATAGAGAAGATTATTCACATCCAATTAACTGGAAGGAGTCAAAGATTGTTTACCTTAACGTATACATTAGATAATGTCTTGATGAAATCTCTGTTGAACTGTGGCAGGTAGAGGAACGGGTCAAATTTACCGTCCTGGTCAACCTTTCCATGTTTCTCATATCAACTGTTCCTTGTTTTCTCAGCTGTGGCGTAGGCAGGTTTTGTTTATATTCTCTTGTTTCAATTGACTCTGTATCCTTGAAAATGGTTTGAGATACACTCGAAAGCTTAGAACTTCTCTAATTTTTCCAGCGAGTTATATATATATATATATATATATATATATATATATATATATATATATATATATATATATATATATATATATATTTATATATATATATATATATTTTTTTTTTTTTAAACTATTCGCCATTTCCCGCGTTAGCGAGTTAGCGTTAAGAACAGAGGAATGGGCCTTTGAGGGAATATCCTCACCTGGCCCCCTTCTCTGTTCCTTTTGGAAAATTAAAAAAAAAAAAATAATGAGAAGGGAGGATTTCCAGCCCCCCGCTCCCTCCCCTTTTAGTCGCCTTCTACGACACGCAGGGAATACGTGGGAAGTATTCTTTCTCCCCTATCCCCAGGGGATATATATATATATATATATATATATATATATATATATATATATATATATATATATATATATATATATATATATGTAAGGCATGTGTACGTGTAGGAAGAGAGGAAAGTGATTGGTTCTCAGTGAATGTAGGTTTGCGGCAGGGGTGTGTGATGTCTCCATGGTTGTTTAATTTGTTTATGGATGGGGTTGTTAGGGTGGTGAATGCAAGAGTTTTGGAAAGAGGGGCAAGTATGAAGTCTGTTGTGGATGAGAGAGCTTGGGAAGTGAGTCAGTTGTTGTTCGCTGATGATACAGCGCTGGTGGCTGATTCATGTGAGAAACTGCAGAAGCTGGTGACTGAGTTTGGTAAAGTGTGTGAAAGAAGAAAGTTAAGAGTAAATGTGAATAAGAGCAAGGTTATTAGGTACAGTAGGGTTGAGGGTCAAGTCAATTGGGAGGTAAGTTTGAATGGAGAAAAACTGGAGGAAGTAAAGTGTTTTAGATATCTGGGAGTGGATCTGGCAGCGGATGGAACCATGGAAGCGGAAGTGAATCATAGGGTGGGGGAGGGGGCGAAAATCCTGGAAGAATGTGTGGAAGTCGAGAACATTATCTCGGAAAGCAAAAATGGGTATGTTTGAAGGAACAGTGGTTCCAACAATGTTGTATGGTTGCGAGGCGTGGGCTATGGATAGAGTTGTGCGCAGGAGGGTGGATGTGCTGGAAATGAGATGTTTGAGGACAATGTGTGGTGTGAGGTTGTTTGATCGAGTAAGTAATGTAAGGGTAAGAGAGATGAGTGGAAATAAAAAGAGCGTGGTTGAGAGAGCAGAAGAGGGTGTTTTGAAATGGTTTGGGCACATGGAGAGAATAAGTGAGGAAAGATTGACCAAGAGGATATATGTGTCGAAGGTGGAGGGAACGAGGAAAAGTGAGAGACCAAATTGGAGGTGGAAAGATGGAGTGAAAAAGATTTTGAGTGATCGGGGCCTGAACATGCAGGAGGGTGAAAGGCGGGTAAGGAATAGAGTGAATTGGATCGATGTGGTATACCGGGGCTGACGTGCTGTCAGTGGATTGAATCAGGGCATGTGAAGCGTCTGGGGTAAACCATGGAAAGTCGTGTGGGGCCTGGATGTGGAAAGGGAGCTGTGGTTTCGGGCATTATTGCATGACAGCTAGAGACTGAGTGTGAACGAATGGGGCCTTTGTTGTCTTTTCCTAGCGCTACCTCGCACACATGAGGGGGGAGGGGGATGGTATTCCATGTGTGGCGAGGTGGCGATTGGAATGAATAAGGGCAGACAGTGTGAATTGTGTGCATGGGTATATATGTATGTGTCTGTGTGTGTGTATATATATATATGTGTACATTGAGATGTATAGGCATGTATATTTGCGTGTGTGGACGTGTATGTATATACATGTGTATGGGGGTGGGTTGGGCCATTTCTTTCGTCTGTTTCCTTGCGCTACCTCGCAAACGCGGGAGACAGCGACTAAGCAAAATAAATAAAAAAATAATATATATATATATATATATATATATATATATATATATATATATATATATATATATATATATATATATATATAATCACTCTTAACGAGGTAACTGTGAGCCTCTTTTAGAATAATGGAAAGTTAACAGAAAAACCTGTTCAGTATCTATGGCAGAGGATTTGTACGAACAAACTACATGACACTGTGTGTCCATGTGTTGTGGATCAGGACACAACAACGTTGTGATGTGGACCTGAGGTAAATAAGATAATGATAAGTGAGGTTTTAATGTAATACTTCTGGAAACTTTCCATCTAATGAAAGAAAGCATTTGTAAAGTCTCTGGAATACGTCAGTCACGATGAATCAGTTTCGAGTCAAATATTGAACTGAAATGTTAAGAAAAGATTTGAGTGGCTGAGATGTTGGGTTGTTCTCCTCCAGGAGCGTCTCTGGGACGCTCAGACGGACTTAAGGTGACGATGGCTTTGAATATTTCATGGGATGAAGGGCTAAATTTGCCACCTGCGGTGGGCTTAAGGCAGCTGGGCTTGGTGGGTAGGAGTTATGGAGATGAAGAGACGTTTTAAGGAGTCCTGGTGAGGTACTACTGCCAGTGTCCCACGAGAAGACAGACAGATCGCTGCACAATGCATCATGTTCTCCGGCGTCTCCGGAGAATCGTTAAAGATAACATGGTATCTGAACACGTTGGATGAAGCAAAACTAAACATATCATACAAAGGCAAAACGTGACGTCATATGCCTCTTTCAGTTATCGAAACATCAAAGCAAATAAAATCTTATGAAAAAATTGAATCCAGATCCACTATGTTATTAACGATAAAGACAAGATGTTAAACCTCGCTATCTCATATCACTTGGGTTCCTACAGTTCTTTGATATGATATCAGTAGCAGTCCCACCTGTCTCTCCTCCCCTGAGCATCATCCCGGTTCCTTCCTCCTTCGTTCATATCATTTCAGTTTTCATCGGTTTCACGTCTTCTTAAATGATGAAGTTTAACATGGCAGACTGCAGGGGTCGCCACCATCATCTCTACTATGTTCCTACATTTATATAAGACTTAGTACGTTCTAGAATGAAACCGACAGACATACTGACTGACTGACTGACTGACAGATAACACCGAGATAAACAGATGAGAAAAGATCATCTTCCTGTATGTCTGAAACGAAGGGACAGGAACAAAGTCGTGAGGCGAGGCGATGGGACAGTGAAGGACAGTAACATAGGTGATAGGGTACTGAAGGAACAGTGATCAACTACCACCATAGTGGAGGGTTGACGTCATCAACCACCACCCCGATGGTGGGTTGACGTCATCAACCACCACCCCGATGGTGGGTTGACGTCATCAACTACCACCACGATGGTGGGTTGACGTCACCAACCTGTGGTTGAAGCTCACAACAGTTTGACTCCTTCCCTTTCCCTCAACCCCCCCCCCCCCCCCACCACTCTCCTCCCCTCCCTTCCTCCTCTATGATAAGTTACCCAATTAATCCAAACTCTGTTTCCTGGATAATTTTGATTGTTTATATACACGCAGGTACATACAAATCTGATCACACATACACAAAGTGAGAGTAAGTGAGCTTAGGAAGGAGACTTGTTTGAGGAAGTACCAGGAGAGACTAAGTGCAGAATGGAAAAAGGTGAGAGTAATGGACGTAAGGGGAGTGGGGAAGGGATGGGATGTATTTAGGGAATCAGTGATGGCTTGCGCAAAAGATGCTTGTGGCATGAGAAGAGTGGGAGGTGGGCAGATTAGAAAGGGTAGTGAGTGGTGGGATGAAGTAAGATTATTAGTGTAAGAGAAGAGAGAGGCATTTGGACGATTTTTGCAGGGAAACAGTGCAAATGACTGGAACATGTATAAAAGAAAGAGGCAGGAGGTCAAGAGAAAGGTGCAAGAGATAAAAAAGAGGGCAAATGAGAGTTGGGGTGAGAGAGTATCATTAGATTTTAGGGAAAATTAAAATATGTTTTGGAAGGAGGTAAATAAAGTGCGTAAGACAAGAGAACAAATGGGAACATCGGTGAAGGGGGCTAATGGGGAGGTGATAACAAGTAGTGGTGATGTGAAAAGGAGATGGAGTGAGTGATTTAAAGGTTTGTTGAATGTGTTAGATGATAGAGTGGCAGATATAGGGTGTTTTGGTAGAGGTGGTGTGCGAAGTGAGAGGGTCAGGGAGAATGGTTTGGTAAACAGAGAAGAGGTAGTGAAAGCTTTGCGGAAGATGAAAGCGGCAAGGCGGCGGGTTTGGATGGTATTGCAGTGGAATTTATTAAAAATGGGGTGACTGTTTTGTTGACTGGTTGGTGAGGATATTCAATGTATGTATGACTCATGGTGAGGTGCCTGAGGATTGGCGGAATGCATGCATAGTGCTATTGTACAAAGCCAAAGGGGATAAAAGTGAGCGTTCAAATTACGGAGGTATTTGTTGAGTGTTCCTGGGAAATTATATGGAAGGGTATTGATTGAGAGGGTGAAGACATGTACAGAACATCAGATTGGGGAAGAGCAGTGTGGTTTCAGAAGTGGTAGAGGATGTGTGGATCAGGTGTTTGCTTTGAAAAATGTATGTGAGAAATACTTAGAAGAGCAAATGGATTTGTATGTAGCATTTATGAATCTGGAAAAGGCATACGATGGAGTTGATAGAGATGCTCTGTGGAAGGTATTAAGAGTATATGGTGTGGCAGGCAAGTTGCTGGAAGCAGTAAAAAGTTTTTATCGAAGATGTAAGGTAAGTGTACGAGTAGGAAGAGAGAAAAGTGACTGGTTCTCAGTGAATGTCGGTTTGCGGCAGGGGTGCGTGATGTCTCCATGGTTGTTTAGTTTGTTTATGGGTGGTGTTGTTAGGAAGGTGAATGCTAGAGTTTTGGAGAAAGGGGCAAATATGCAGTCTGTCGTGGATGAAAGGGCTTGGGAAGTGAGTCAGTCGTTGTTCGCTGATGATACAGCGTTGATGGCTGATTCGGGTGAGAGACTGCAGAAGCTGGTGACTGAGCTTGGTAAAGTGTGTGAAAGAAGGAAGCTGAAAGTGAAGGTGAATAACAGCAAGAGCAAGGTTATTAGGTACAGTAAGGTTGAGGGACAAGTCAACTGGGAGGTATGTTTGAATGGAGAAGAAATGAAGGAAGTGAAGTGTTTTAGATATCAGGGAGTGGATTTGGCAGCGGATGGAACCATGGCAGCGGAAATGAGTTGGGGGTGGGGGGGGGGGGGCGAAGGTTCTGTGAGCGTTGAAAAATGTGTGGAAGACGAGAACATTATCTCGGAAAGCTAAAATGGGTATGTTTGAAGGAATAGTGGTTCCAACAATGTTATATAGTTACGAGGCGTAGGGCTATAGATAGAGTTGTGCGGAGGAGGGTGGATGTTTTGGAAATGAGATGTTTGAGGACAATATGTGGTGTGAGAAGGTTTGATCGAGTAAGTAATGAAAGGGTAAGAGAGATGTGTGGTAGTAAAAAGAATGTGGTTGAGAGAGCAGAGGAGGGTGTATTGAAATGGTTTGGTCACATGGAGAGAATGAGTGAGCAAACATTGACAAAGAGGATATATGTGTCAGAGGTGGAGGGAAAGAGGAGAAATGGGAGACCAAATTGGAGGTAGAAGGATGGAGTGAAAAAGATTTTGAGCGATCGGGCCTGAACATGCAGGAGGGTGAAAGGCGTGCAAGGAATAGAATGAATTGGAACGATGTGGTATACCGGGGTCGACGTGCCGTCAATGTATTGAACCAGGGTATGTGAAGCGTCTGGGATAAACCATGAAAAGTTTTGTTGGGCCTGGATGTGGAAAGGGAGCTGTGGTTTCGGTGCATTATACTTGACAGCTAGAGACTGAGTGTGAACGAATATGGCCTTTGTTGTCTTTTCTTCGCGCTACCTCGCGCGCGTGCGGGGGGATGGGATTATTTCATGTGTGGCGGGGAGGCGACGAGAATGAATAAAGGCAGCAAGTATGAATTATGTACATGTGTATGTATGTATATGTCTGTGTATGTTCATATATGTAGACGTTGAATTGTATAGGTATGTATATGTGAGTGTGTGGGCGCTACCTCGCTAACGCGGGAGACATAACTAAATAGATAAATTATATATATATATATATATATATATATATATATATATATATATATATATATATATATATATATATATATATATATATATATATATATATATATATATATGAATATATAGACGAAAGAATGGCCCAACCCACCCACATACACATGTATATACATAAACGCTCACACACACATATACATACCTATACATTCTAGCGTATACATACATATGCATACACAGACATATACATATACACACATGTGCACACTCATACTTGCTGCCACCATCCATTCCCATCGCCACCCTACCACGCCTGAAACGGCAACCCCCTTCCGCCCCGCGAGCGCGCGAGGTAGCGCCAGGAAAAGATAACAAAGAGAG
Source organism: Panulirus ornatus (assembly GCF_036320965.1). Classification (NCBI taxonomy): domain Eukaryota; kingdom Metazoa; phylum Arthropoda; class Malacostraca; order Decapoda; family Palinuridae; genus Panulirus; species Panulirus ornatus. The sequence goes on along the minus strand of NC_092271.1, from coordinate 29,890,462 downwards.
AGAGAGAGAGAGAGAGAGAGAGAGAGAGAGAGAGAGAGAGAGAGAGAGAGAGAGAGAGAGAAGGGTTCCCCACATAATACCGTGGCAGTAACAGATTCGTGTTATCATTTCCCTCACTCGGGCGGCCCGAGATTCCATTGTGCCGTCCAAGTCCAGGTGGGAAGATGGATTGTCCCGCTAAGATTACCAGGTTGAAGGGTGAGGCCTTGGCCCGTGGCCCTCCCCTCTGAGGGGTGAGGCCCTGTCATGTGTTCCTCCTCTCTGTAATGTCTATTGAGTTGTAAACAACACCAGAAAAATGTGTGAATTCATTTCATGTAATGTTCAAAGTACAGAGGAAAAAACGGGGTAGATAGCCTATGTTTATGTTGATTTACACACACACACACACACACACACACACACACACACACACACACACACACACAAGGATTAAGGGATTCAAAGGGAAGACTACGGAAGAATGTGAGGGTACATGAGAATGTGTAAAACAAGTTAAAAAGTATTTTACAGTGGAAGACACTATAGCAACATCACCAGTGGGAAGGGCTGTGCAGGAGGAGGCTTTCGAAAAAGTTGACATATCCAGAAAAGACACAATTTTAAAAGGTCTTAACCCATGCAAGGCTCGTGGTCCTGATGAAATGTCACCATATGTGCTGTAGACATGTGCTAATAACTCAGCAAACTTTTGGAATATTGTTCAAAATGTCGTTGGAGAGGCAAAGTGCTAAGGGAGTGGAAAGGATCAAACGTCATACTCATCTATAATATTGAAGACCGGGAAGAGGCGCTGAACTACAGGCTAGTCTCCTTGACCAGTGTGGTTTGTAAAGAAGTGGAAAAATTAATCGGAAAGCAAATGAATGACTTTCTACATCGAAGAAATTCCCTAACTGAGAGGCGATACGGTCTTAGGGAGAGAAGGTCATGTGTACCAAACCTCTTAGCTTTGTACGAGGGAGGGATCTCTGTCTCAGACAACCAGGAAGACTGGCAAGATCTGTATCAAGAATGACATGAATGTTTGACACAGTACCGCATGATAGCCTGATCAACGCCACCAGGCAGTAAGAAGAAGGAGGCTCCTTCAATGGGAATTAGATTATCTTCATGGAAGAACATAAAGGACGCATGTGCGAACAGCTCTTTCCAGTTGGGTCGAGATCAGCTGTAGAGAGTCCCAGAGTTCTGCTACAAGACCGTCACTCCTCTTGAGCTGTGTGAATGACTCGCCTGAAGGTGTGGACTCTACCTGAATATGCTTCCAGATGATGCCAAGATCATGAAGGAAAAAGAAAAGCAAGGAGGATTGCATGTACTTACAAGGAAACCTAAACAGACTCCAAAGCTGGTCTGATACCTGGCTGATGAAATTCAAACCGATCAAAGATAAAGTATGAGGATGACACAAAGTGACAGAAGGTCTGAATACGATTATCATCTAAACGAAATTAAGTCTTCAGGATTGTGGGTGTGAGAGAGTTGACATCGACCCTAAACCATCGCCAGAGTTTCACACTACGAGGAGAATAAATGAGACAAAGTGTCTGATGGTAAATATTAGAAAAGCTTTAATGCAATGTACATGTGTAAAAAAATATCTAGCATTCTGGTCATATCCTACATATAGTCAGAACCAGATTATAGTTAAGAAAGCAGAGTTACAAGGAAAGGATAGAGCAACCAAGAACATATATGAAATATGGAACTTGGAAAAGTTTTCAAGCCGAAATCATTTTGGATAAAACCCACAACAGCATCCAGGTGGTGGAGCTATCAGAGAGTTCAGTGACAGAGGCCTCATTAAACGTGAATTCAGAGCACACACACACACACACACACACACACACACACACACTCTCAACACACACAACACACACACAACACACACACACACACACACACACACACACACAACACACAT
>NC_092271.1:29858535-29886035 GCF_036320965.1 Panulirus ornatus | reverse complement strand
ATCTGGAGCCCAGAGGAAGAACCTGCCGGATGTGGCAAAACTGCTGCAGGAAGGATCCAGTGGTAAATATGTCCATAACATCTGTTCAAACTTTCATTCAATGATGTTACCGTGAGAAATATCATGTAATCTTCTATTATGAAACATATAAAGAAGTGTAACATTATTATTAGTGAAGGTCTAACAAACTGGATACCTTTAGTGTATGCAAAATTTGTAAACAGTTCTCTTTCCAACCCGAACACCACCAACCCGAACACCATCAACCCGAACACTGGCAGACCCGAATACCACCAACCCGAACACCACCATCCCGAACACCACCATCCCGAACACCACCAACTCGAACACCACCAGACCCGAACACCACCATCCCGAACACCACCAACCCGAACACCACTAACCCAAACACCACCAACCCGAACACCACCATCCCGAGCACCACCAACCCGAACACCACCAACCCGAATACTGCCAGACCCGAACACCACCAACCCGAACACCACCAACCCGAACACCACCATCCCGAACACTGCCAGACCCGAACACCACCAACCCGAACACCACCATCCCGAACACTGCCAGACCCGAACACCACCATCTGGTAACGCTTGTATATCAATGGCGTCTTAGCTACGTCTATTCCTTGTATATCATCTAACTGTTCTACGTCTTCCATCTCATTCTTTATCTCCCCCGACGATGTGATCATTACACGAAAGTGCACTTGGGAACTTGTCGTGTTTCAATACCCCAGTCTTCAGTCTCTCAGTATGATGACATATGTACCTAGAAGCAAAATGTATATAATCATTTTCAGAAACCATGAAAGATTTCATACATTATTTTTATCAGCATATCTCCTGGAACAGTGATTAAGCCAGGTTAATGAGAGTTGACTTATCACGACTAAACTCGCTTAGTGAGGAGCTGATATCAACCAGAGCGAGAGGTGATGGCTCACTCGTGATATATTTACATTTCACAAAATGATCAAGAACTTTACGAGTGTTTACTGGCATCAACATGTTACCACCACTGATGTAGGACTTCCAGGTTCAACCACTTTATAATCCTCACAGGTAAAATGAGAACGTGTTTTGTTTATGTACAGATGTGCATTTTTGCAAATTCGTATGTTTATAAATGCTCATGTGTGTGTGTGTGTGTGTGTGTGTGTGTCTTGTCTTTGTATGTTGCTAGACTCCACTTTTTATGTTAGCTGAGAAGCCCTAATCAACGCCATCCCATCAACGCTATATATATATATATATATATATATATATATATATATATATATATATATATATATATATATATATATTTATATACCCTGAACCAGGTACCCATTTTATCGATCAACCTCTAAGGGTGGATGAACAGTTGGGTTGACTGAGAACTGACCGCCGCAACCAGGATTCGAACCTATGTGCTCGACCCTGGGCGGCCCGTGAATGCGTCACGGTTAGGAATGCTGACCGCTGCACCACGGGAGTCCTTGCTTACCTTATTACTGACTGCAGGAGCCCGGGTCCTGGGGTCCTGGGGTTACATATGAAAGATGACGTACATAATGATAATGATATCAATAATGATACTAATAATGATGATAATAATGATCATGATAATAATGATAATAATGATAATAATAATAATAATAATGATAATAATAATAATAATAATAGATAATAATAATGATAATAATGATAATGATAATAATAATAAGAAGAATATCTTATTTTTCATTATACTTTGCCGCTGTCTCCCGCATTAGCGAGGTAGTGCAAGGAAATACACGAAAGAAATGGCCCAACCCACCCAAATACACATATATATATACATAAACACCCACACACGCACATATACATACCTATACATATCAATGTATACATATATATATACATACACAGACATATACATATATACACACGTACGTAATTCATACTTGCTGCCTTTATTCATTTCCGTCGCCTCCCCGCCACACATGAAATAATCCCATCCCCCCCCGCACGCGCGCGAGGTAGCGCTAGGAAAAGACAACAAAGGCCACATTCGTTCACACTCAGTCTCTAGCTGTCAAGTATAATGCACCGAAACCACAGCTCCCTTTCCACATCCAGGCCCAACAAAACTTTTCATGGTTTACCCCAGACGCTTCACATGCCCTGGTTCAGTACATTGACAGCACGTCGACGCCGGTATACCACATCGTTCCAATTCACTCTATTTTTTGCACGCCTTTCACCCTCCTGCATGTTCAGGCCCCGATCGCCCAAAATCCTTTTCACTCCATCCTTCCAACTCCAATTTGGTCTTCAACTTCTCCTCGTTCCCTCCAAGTCTGACACATATATCTTCTTTGTCAATGTTTCCTCACACATTCTCTCCATGTGATCAAACCATTTTAATACACCCTCTTCTGCTCTCTCAACCACACTCTTTTTACTACCACACATCTCTCTTACCCTTTCATTACTTACTCGATCAAACCACCTCACACCACATATTGTTCTCAAACATCTCATTCCCAACACATCCATCCTCCTCCTCACAACTCTATCTATAGCCCACGCCTCGCATCCGTATGATATTGTTGGAACCACTATTCCTTCAAACATACCCATTTTTGCTTTCCGAGATAATGTTCTCGCCTTCTACACATATTTCAACGCTCCCAGAACCTTCGCCCCCTCCCCCACCTGTGACTCACTTCCGCTTCCATGGTTCCAGCCGTTTCCAAATCCACTTCCAGATATCTAAAACACTTCACCTCCTCCATTTTTTCTCCATTCAAACTTACTTCCTAATTGACTTGTCCCTCAACCCTACTGTACCTAATAACCTTGCTCTTATTCACATTTACTCTCAGCTTTCTTCTTTCACACACTTTACCAAACTAAGTCACCAGGTTCTGCAGTTTCTCACATGAATCAGCCACCAGCGCTGTATCATCAGCGAACAACAACTGACTCACTTCCCAAGCCCTTTCATCCACAACAGACTGCATACTTGCCCCTCTCCAAAGCTCTTGCATTCACCTCACTAACAATCCCATCCATAAACAAATTAAACAACCATGGAGACATCACACACCCCTGCCGCAAACCGACATTCACTGAGAACCAATCACTTTCTTCTCTTCCTACTCGTACACATGCCTTACAACCTCGATAAAAACTTCTCACAGCTTCCAGCAACTTGCCTCCCACACCATATACTCTTAATACCTTCCACAGAGCACCTCTATCAACTCCATCATATGCCTTCTCCATATATAAATAATAATAATGGTAGTCATAATAATAACGATAATAATAATACCTCGCAAACGCGGGAGACAGCAACAAAGTATAATAAAAAAAAATAATGATAATATTGATAATAATAGTAATAATAAAATAGCTATAATAATCATATTTATCTACGTGTATGTATGTGTTTGTGTAGTTACCTATTTGTGCGGTACAATAACAGCCGTGTTCTCGCGGGGCACCATTTTTCCTGTATATCTCACTGTTTACAGTCCAGCGTCATACTTGCATCAGTCAGTTTACCCCAGTCATGTACCGGCTCCTACATGCTATAATGTCTTGTTATGACCTCAGGTTGCTCTTGGTGATTTAAAAAACTTAAAAGGTCATAGGTCGTGACTATGTTACCACTTGCTCTGTTTCATGGTGGACAGATAAAAGGCCTCTAACCTTTCCCTGTAACTCAACTCTCTATATTCTGTCACCCTCCCTGGTGCTCTGCTCTGTGCCTCCTACATTAGCTCTTTCTACATATGTAAAAACGGTGAGCATAAGAGTGTGACTTCGTGCACTGTTTGTGTATATTTACTTATATTTACACTGATGTATATAATTAAAGATAGGAAACAATGAATACCACCCACCTAACTCAGGCGTGTCGTAGAAGATGACTAAAGCGGGGTCACACAAACGCACTTCGTGTAATTTTCTTACATCAGTTTTGACAAGTACTCAGTTTCCTGGTGCGCTCTGCCACACGCTCATGTAAGATAGCAAGCTAGTCATTCCACGTTGGCCAACTGTAAACACACAAGATGTCTTCCACTGACCAGCAGACAATTCTTATCATGCACTTTATCATGTTTGTTGTGCATAAAGAAATTCTTCGGTCAAGCGTACCACACAGGAATTACAAACACACACTGCAAGACAAAAACTAAAAAGCCGACCCATTCTAACCCCGGACTGGTCTAGCCTGGTCCCAGGTGCTCCTAATGTAAACAAACAGACGTATCTAGAAATATCAACATATTCAAAATAATTAATTACACATGAGCATATGATCAAGAATATATCAAATACAATCAACATTAAATGTATCTACCTTATATGACTTAACATACAATTGATAAAGCTAGTCTTATTATGGATCATGACCACGAAAATTAGCGGCAACCGACTCAAACAGAAGCAATACGTTGTATCTGGAAAGAATAGCAGTTCTAGGGAAGACAAAAAAGAAAAGAAAAGTTGATGCAAAAAGTGATAGTGTGATGCCTCAAGATGAACACAGGCGGAAGTAGGGTGGGATAACTCCCTTTTACTTATATTACTTTCTGTAGGAGGAACAGAAGCAGATAGGCCTAGATTTTTCTTCAGTTTAAATGACTCATTTCCTAATGATACCACAGGAAGATATGAAAGTCAAGCAAGTGTATTTGACTTAGTTCCTTTAAATATACGTTTGATTTTGTATGTGTAGGGAAGTGTAAGTGTGAGTGTGCACTCCTGAACATATATCGCATGTCATTCGCCGCTGTGACGTCACCTGTTATGTTCTCACGTCACCATCACCATGGTAACCGTGGACGCTGCTGGCCAGTGGTGGGAGGCGCGAACTCTCTCTTGTTAACCCGGACGGTAGAGCCAAGGGATGTTACCGTATGAAGCTTCCACTCTGTATCCCGAAGAGGCGTTGATAATGATGCATCATGGAACAAGATGTTCCCAGAGAGTATTCATCAGCTGGCGTGAGAACCTCGTCTTCATTACCAACTTTTTGGTCTTCCAGTAAATGAGGACGAGACGAAGAGTGATGGAGCCAACAACAGATGCTTGACCCACTGCTGTCGTGGGTCATATTTTACTGAAAGTTGACCTGACATTTTTCCTCATTTGAGGAGACAACGAGAAAACCTTTAAGAAACACACATTCTGAATCTTCGAAATATTTACTGTCCTCCATGAGTATAAGACTCCCAGTGAAACCGTAAACAAATTATGATCACTTCCCACAATTATCATCAGAGTAGTGACTCCCGTTCATCATCAAACAACCCAAGTATCAAGAAATCTGATCTGGCAAGATTACTGCAACTCTGTCTTGACGTCTGGTAGTACACATGTGACAGGATGCCAGCCAGGGCCATGTACAGGGTGCACGAAGAATGCCAGCCAGGGCCATGTACAGGGTGCACATCAAACTCCTCAACAGAGCAATTGTTTCCTGCACATTTTTTAGGATAGAAATACTTTGAATCTGAGGTGAATTCTTGATCTTTCGTGGATTAAATTTTATGTTTTAACTTACGTCAGTGTAAGGTGGTCTCCCGTCTATAACTCAGGTCATCAGTGAGAGTCGTCCACGGGTACCATACAACACTCCCTCTGAAGCCCTACCGTCATCAGCAGACTGAAGCAGTTAGGGAAAAGTGGGTCTGTTAAACGCTTACATGGACGTGAATAAATAATTCTTAACAGGGGATAAAGCACATCTATGATCAGACGCTTGGTGACGTTAACAACCAAGGGAAGTTATGGAAAAGTGATAACTAAAGTCTAGCGCAAAGGTCGACTGACGTGTATACATGTGTCCGCTAGCTCATATGGACATGATACATTCTATTTCTTAGTCTTAATTCAAAATTTACACTTCCATAGCAACGAGTAGAAGAGAGGAGTTGCTCAGCCCCAGACCCGTGACACGAAGAGGAAGGTTGCTGCTGGCCTCAGTGAAGCACTAATCGAAGCATCTAGCCACGAACAGGTCTGGCACACAGCAGAACATGGTCTCTCCTCAGGACTCGTCTTCCGTGTCTTGTATAAGCTTTTGGGAAATGTTTTGTGCAGACAGCGACGTATCATTTATTTGTGAAGAGAAAGTGTAACAAATAGGCTTCACTCACGTTCGATATCACTGAAGCAGCTCAAGGGTATCGTTCGGTGTCGTTCGCTTGAAACTTTTCTTCTGAAAAGATGAAATTATATGAAAGTCGAATTGATATTTCTCGAAATGTTATGAGTCGGATGGAAGGAAATCTCACGTTTACTGTAGATGTTTCATGTAGGATTCCCTGCGTCAACTCATCCTTTGTCTTGATCATCTTTCTGTATAACATAACTTGAAACATCGATAATTTGATTTGTTCATTTTCAACAGAAAAACAAGTTCTTCAATTCATTATAATCTTTGTCTGAATGTTTTTCGATATAGACTGTTCATGCTGACAACTACTTGTGTTTTGAGATCACTATCCCATATGATTAGTGTTCATGTCTTACATGTATTTACTAGCGGTCATAGATGTACTCAGATTCGAATGTGGGCATCAGAATTGATGAGGAATAAAGAACACACAAGAGGCGTGTCCATCTTCCCACCTTCCTAATGCTGGCAATAAGTAAAGTCTGGTCAGAAAGAGATGGACTTCGAGACCTGTATGGGCCAGCATCCTGCTGTTGCTGCTGCTGCTGCTGGACACTCATGCAAGGAGTCTGTGGAGTTTATATCTCAACTGATGCTGGACAACGATTGTTATTTGCCGACAAGTACCACCTGCCATTTCTAGGGGATCGTGACGTCCTGGAAGACAGGGTAGCAGAGGAGGACGTGGAGGGTTCTGGTACCCTGTCTTTGACATGCATCTGGATGATGATGGCACACAAGGAAGAGGACCATGGCCAGACCAGAGTCAGGTGACCTGAGGCAAGACAAGACGAAACCTTAGCTCAAAGGAATAATTTTGATGTGAGAAGTAAGAAAAATGTCGATTGTGTGTGCACTTTATTCCAGCTGATCATTTGTATGAAGAAATCTTTCACCGTCTAATTTAAGTACAGAAATAATCGTAGATTTGATCCATTAGGTTTTGAGTTATAATGAATCTTTATTTGCTTTATCAGTTTTTAGTCACAAGCTAAAAAAATGTTGTTCCATTTTATGACACTTTCTTTGTGCAGCTTATTCTCTATGTAAAACATATCAAGATATGGAGATGTCATCAAAATAAGGACTTATTTAGTTCACTAAGATACAACTATTGGTGGTCAGTCAGCTGAGGAATCTCGAGTTTGTTTATGTTTCCTGAGTATACTTATCAGTCCACAGCCACACACTGTAGCCATGTTACTTTACAGATTGATCGTTATATAACGTAGAAAGTCACACTTGAATGTAACGACGGTTTCGCTTTTGTGTTTGAGATCACAGAACCAGCAACGTGTTAAGTACTGTGCGGGTGGAGGTGTCCACCACGCTTTTCAGACACTCGTAATCTGATGATGGATCCCATTTGGGTATAGAGAGATCGCTTGTCTATCTCCTCTCATGAAGGGAGGTCGACCTTCAGTAATCCAATCCGGCAAGCAGGTCACGTCCCACTGCCCCAAGTGACGCTGGACACCTCACCTCCAGCCTGCGGTGTGAGGCCAGGGAGCATGGCACGTCCTGGCCGCAAGCCTTACAGACCCTCGCTGTTCCTCCCATAGTCGCTATGGTGTCTATGATTGTCTCACACCCTTGATGGCCTCACAGACACTGTGTGATCATCTCATGCTGGATGGATTAGTGTATATAGTTACCATCGTCATGCCAAACAGAGATGTAAACCTCTCCAAGAAATCTCATTATTTGAATAAGATTAATCGACATCTACTTCAATAGTACATTCTAATATCCCGTTTGGGTTTGACTGTTGTATACAGTTAATGTGTATATGGTTAGTACATGCTGTATATACTTAGTTAATGTGTATATGGTTAGTACATGCTGTATATAGTTAGTTAATGTGTATATGGTTAGTACATGCTGTATATAGTTAGTTAATGTATATAGTTAATGTTGTATGTAGTTAGTGAATGTTGTGCATAGTCAGTTAATTCATGTAGTGAATACTGAATGTAGTTAGATGTATATGTTTTAAAGTGATCCATAGGTGGTGTACACATTTGAAAATGATCCATCGATGCTGCACATATTTGAGTGATTCATGGGTGATGTACATTTATGAAAAAGATCCCTAACTGCTGCACATATGTAGATGTAGCTGTACATTTATTCCTACAGCAGACATTATCATTTTTTGTCATCATTCAATGTACGATAGTTATCTTTCATATCGGATTAAACAGTCATTACCGTAATTCCTATTAGGTCTTCAGCTCTGTGTTGCCGCCAGAGGAAATTCTCGTATGACGGATTACAGCAGGAGTGTGAGCCCCTGGCCCGGGGATCAGGCCACACCATCACCACCCACATTGACCGCCGAACATCAAAGACCAAATACGTTTGATGGTCGTCCAGCGCCACACATTCCTCGACTCAACACCGACGCAGGTAATTGGCTGGGTTCATAACACCTGCCCTCCTGCTGGACGAGCTGCGGAAAAAAATGTTGATTAAAGTTTGCAGAGGCAACAAGTGAAGAGCATGATGGCGACACATGGTGACGATGACCAGAGCCAGAGGTTAACGAACGAAGACTTTAGCAACTAAAGATGAAAGAGAAACCAAATATTATGATCACTAATGACAAGATAAAGAAATACACGATAACCAACAGTGAATGATAAAGGCCAGTTTACTACCAGCGAACAAGCAGGATGAGGAACACACACAGGAAAATGGAGTTGGGAACACATACCTGACTGGTGGACAGCGGCAGCACAGTGTCTGCTGGGGAGGCGCCCTCCGTCTGGCCCCAGTGACGTCTTCCACCGCCAGGAGCAGCGACGAGCCTCACCTGCCGTCACTTGTGTAGTTTCTTTTCTTTACTTGCCGTGATCCAGCTTTCTATCTTCATGTTACCCTCCTGCAGCCTTTCCACCTTCTTTCGTCCCTTTCTTTTATTCCAACTCTCTCCTCGTCATCTCCGCTTCATCACTACCTTTCCTTTTATTCCTCATCCCATTTCCTCGTCTTCCTTCGTCCTTTTCCATCTTCCTCTTCCTCCCCTCAACCCTGTGTCCTTCACCTTATCACTTCGTCTTCCGTGTCAAGCTGACCTCAGCGGCAATACTCGTGTTATGCAGGAAAGTGAAGCTTCTGTGTGGAACATTGATGAGAGATTTGGGTCAACCCGTGACCTCCAACTTGACCTCCTGGACTCATTTCCTGACTTGGCTTATCCTCAGTCTCTGACTTGGCTGATTCTTGACCCCTGACTTATCTAGTCTTAGGTCACTGACTTGGCCAATCGTCGACCAGTGAGTTCGATGGTCCTCGACCCCTGACCTGCCAGGTCCTTCGCCCCTGATCTGGGCGTCTACACAACAAAACCCACATTAAGCGACCTTCTCCACATTAAGCGACCTTCTCCACATTAAGCGATCTTCTCCACATTAAGCGATCTTCTCCACATTAAGCGATCTTCTCCACATTAAGCGATCTTCTCCACAGCAATTGGCAAAAAAAAGGAAAGAAAAATGAAAACAAATTATATGAATAATTTCCGCCATACATTATTTTCAGGAAACATTTGTATTATGGCCCCGTAGCTCAGCTGGGCGGCCATGTCCTCCAGCCAGACCTGGTAATGAGGTTCAGCGGACTCATTTTTCCCCGTCAGCCGCTGATGACCTGGCTTGGTGCGGTGTGTGTACTGAGGTTTATTGTGCTCACAGGCTGAAGCACTGAGCCAGCCCACATACAGTATATAGCCCACCTTCCATACACAGTGTACATCTTCCCATGTGCACTGTGTACCTCTCCCCATGTACGCTGTGTACCTCTTCCCATGTATACTGTATACATCTTCCCATATGTACTGTGTACATCTTCCCATGTGCACTACGTACAACATGTAAGTTAGTTAACAGCAGCGGCAGCTCATTATGTGTAGCGTAACTGTAGCTGGGAATATATGCAAATGTTCCTCAACGTACATTTTGGCGTGTGTGGCGGGCGGATGCCTGGACCCCAGCCTTCTGACCAGCAGAATTATACGTGTAGCAGCAGATGCAACGAGCCCGCCAGATGCTTATACAACCAACAAATTGTGTTGTCCTTCCACTTATACAACCAACATATTGTGTTGTCCTTCCACTTATACAACCAACATATTGTGTTGTCCTTCCACTTATACAACCAACATATTGTGTTGTACTTCCACTTATACAACCAACATATTGTGTTGTCCTTCCACTTATACAACCAACATATTGTGTTGTACTTCCACTTATACAACCAACATATTGTGTTGTACTTCCACTTATACAACCAACATATTGTGTTGTACTTCCACTTATACAACCAACATATTGTGTTGTCCTTCCACTTATACAACCAACATATTGTGTTGTCCTTCCACTTATACAACCAACATATTGTGTTGTCCTTCCACTTATACAACCAACATATTGTGTTGTACTTCCACTTATACAACCAACATATTGTGTTGTCCTTCCACTTATACAACCAACATATTGTGTTGTACTTCCACTTATACAACCAACATATTGTGTTGTACTTCCACTTATACAACCAACATATTGTGTTGTACTTCCACTTATACAACCAACATATTGTGTTGTCCCTTCCACTTATACAACCAACATATTGTGTTGTCCTTCCACTTATACAACCAACATATTGTGTTGTCCTTCCACTTATACAACCAACATATTGTGTTGTACTTCCACTTATACAACCAACATATTGTGTTGTACTTCCACTTATACAACCAACATATTGTGTTGTACTTCCACTTATACAACCAACATATTGTGTTGTCCTTCCACTTATACAACCAACATATTGTGTTGTACTTCCACTTATACAACCAACATATTGTGTTGTACTTCCACTTATACAACCAACATATTGTGTTGTACTTCCACTTATACAACCAACATATTGTGTTGTCCTTCCACTTATACAACCAACATATTGTGTTGTACTTCCACTTCACACCAGTGATGACATAGCCATATACTCGGTAGGATTGTCCGTCCATTGGTGTAGTAAGGAAAAGATTTAACCCATTTCCTAGACAGTAATTCTTACCATCCTGAGGTGAAAGCTTTTCCATTTCGTTTGAAGAGTTTGATTTAGATATGTCTTGTAAATTAGGAATACGTCCATAACCTCCGAAGAGATGTTGACTGAAGAAATGTAATACAAACATGGACGTCTTCCACTGTCTGTAGATGTGTGGTGTTCCCCCGTGTGCCCCACCCCCAGCAACATGTTCGGTCTGCCAACTACATATCGCGTCTGCCAACTACATATCGCGTCTGCCGGCGGCGTATTGAACGATTATATGAGATAACAAAGATAGCGAAGGGAGAAATCCCTCATGAAGGTGACGATGTAAAAAGAAATAGAAAGATTGTCTTCGTAAAGAGGAGTGTTGTTCCTGTGCACACACGTAGATAACTGATACTGTATATACGTCCGTGTGTGTTGCTGGTACACTGTTGGTACACATACTGTGTGTTGCTGGTACAGTGTTGGTACACATACTGTGTGTTGCTGGTACACTGTTGGTACACATACTGTGTGTTGCTGGTACACTGTTGGTACACATACTGTGTGTTGCTGGTACACTGTTGGTACACATACTGTGTGTGTTGCTGGTACAGTGTTGGTACACATACTGTGTGTTGCTGGTACACTGTTGGTACACATACTGTGAGGTATGGAATATGTTGTTCCCGCCTCAGTGTGTATCTGGAATATAGTAACCCATGAATGTCAGTATCTGCGCTATATTCTATACGTACTTACCTATAAGTTAAAGTAACTGACATCTTGTTCATTTCTGGCCAGAAAACAGGACGTGTGTTGAAACAAAGTGAATTCACTTTGTTTGTTGTTCGTCTTGTAATGGTTTTCGTTTTTGGTAGATACAATGGAGTAGCTGGAGTCACTGCCAGAACGAGGCAGCAGGTGGGCCTCGTGTGGCCTGCTCAGAGCTACAGCAGGTGGGCCTCGTGTGGCCTGCTCAGAGCTACAGCAGGTGGGCCTCGTGTGACCTGCTCAGAGCTACAGCAGGTGGGCCTCGTGTGAGCTGCTCAGAGCTACAGCAGGTGGGCCTCGTGTGACCTGCTCAGAGCTACAGCAGGTGGGCCTCGTGTGACCTGCTCAGAGCTACAGCAGGTGGGCCTCGTGTGACCTGCTCAGAGCTACAGCAGGTGGGCCTCGTGTGGCCTGCTCAGAGCTACAGCAGGTGGGCCACGTGTGACCTGCTCAGAGCTACAGCAGGTGAGTTACAGCGATCACTGAAGTACAGAATGTGACCATCCCTCACGGGTAAGGCGCCTCACGTCCCACGGGAACCTGACGTCATTAAATTATTCATTTTCTTTCCAGTATGTTGATCTCGAGTTATCCTTACGACCACTGCCTCCTTTTCCCTCATATTCCATGGGAATAAATGATCCTCTTACTGGAAACACACACACACACACACACACACACACACACTGTGGCTCAGGGAAGACTGTATGTTGTGGCGGTGTTGCTGCTCGTGTGGCTCAGGGTTCAGCAGCTGACGGATCACAAACAAACACGTTGATTGTGATGATGATAAACTTAAACGTAAGGTCAGTCTGGAACGAACCCAAGTTTTTTCTTTCCGTGAAACTTTGAAATATACGAACCCACCGGTGGGGCTCGTGGTGAGGGTAGCCAACCCTGGGAGTTGTGACCCTCATCTGCTGAAGTGGTGGTTCATCACTTACATTGTTCCTCCCACACACGAGCCGCAGTAAACTGTCCTGTGTTTCTTGTCAAGTGTATGGGTTTACCAGGGTGTAGTCGAGTGGATTAGTTTACGAGGATACAACTACGTTTATGAGTATACCATAATAAAGTCGAGTGTGAGATATACCCAGCCAGCTGGGCCTTACATGGTAACAAGCATCATCTTAGGGCAACAAGTTTGTTAAACTACTCTTGTTAATGTAGACGTCTTGTTCCTCGAATGAGATAATGTCAGCACCGTAGACCGTAATGAAGGAACACAAGACTACTTCATATGAGCATACTCTCTCACAACAACTGCCTCATATCAGCATACTCTCTCACAACAACTGCCTCATATCAGCATACTCTCTCACAACAACTGCCTCATATAACCATAATCTCTCACAACAACTGCCTTGCATACGTATATTCTGTCACAAGAACGGCCTAATGTGAGTATACTCTCTGACAATATTGCCTCACGTGAGCAGACAGTCTTACAATAACTAACGTAGCAACAAACTGCTCCTCAGGACTGTCATAAACATAAATTACTCATTGATTGATTAATGCAGATACAAGCATTCCCTTAAGTATTTTCATACACACACACACACACACACACACACACACACACACACACACTGTTATTGAGATAACAGATATCAACTGTTCGTAAGGTGAACTACTGCTTACGTTAACTGCTCATCCAACACTGTCCCTCTACTGTTCCTGACACATGGTATCCCAGCGGACGGACCGGCCCTGTGCTGTGCTGTGTGCCACCATATTGCCTCCGTGACCAGAATGTGCAGACCAAGGTTTCTGACCAGTACCATGGCACACTAGGTGTTCTCCTTCCCTTCCTCACCTGCTTCCCTCTCCTGCTCTTCCGCAGCCTCACTCTGGAGAAGTCCTTCTCACGGCTTATTGCACCTTGGCCTTCTGCAGCCCCATGACGGAGCTGAGTATCTGCAGCCCCATGACGGAGCTGAGTATCTGCAGCCCCATGACGGAGCTGAGTATCTGCAGCCCCATGACGGAGCTGAGTATCTGCAGCCCCATGACGGAGCTGAGTATCTGCAGCCCCATGACGGAGCTGAGTATCTGCAGCCCCATGGCGGAGCTGAGTATCTGCAGCCCCATGGCGGAGCTGAGTATCTTCTTGACGAATTACTGCCCGCTGATGCCAAGCTGCCACCTGGTCTCCACCACCAAGCTGCCACCTGGTCCCCACCACCAAGCTGCCACCTGGTCTCCACCACCAAGCTGCCACCTGGTCCCCACCACCAAGCTGCCACCTGGTCTCCACCACCAAGCTGCCACCTGGTCCCCACCACCAAGCTGCCACCTGGTCCCCACCACCAAGCTGCCACCTGGTCCCCACCACCAAGCTGCCACCTGGTCCCCACCACCAAGCTGCCACCTGGTCCCCACCACCAAGCGGCCACGTGGTCCCCACCACCAAGCTGCCACCTGGTCACCACCACCAAGCTGCCACCTGGTCCCCACCACCAAGCTGCCACCTGGTCACCACCACCAAGCTGCCACCTGGTCACCACCACCAAGCTGCCACCTGGTCACCACCTCCAAGCTGCCACCTGGTCACCACCTTCAAGCTGCCACCTGGTCCCCACCACCAAGCTGCCACCTGGTCACCACCTTCAAGCTGCCACCTGGTCACCACCACCAAGCTGCCACCTGGTCACCACCACCAAGCTGCCACCTGGTCACCACCTCCAAGCTGCCACCTGGTCACCACCTCCAAGCTGCCACCTGGTCCCCACCACCAAGCTGCCACCTGGTCCCCACCACCAAGCTGCCACCTGGTCTCCACCACCAAGCTGCCACCTGGTCACCACCACCAAGCTGCCACCTGGTCACCACCACCAAGCTGCCACCTGGTCACCACCTCCAAGCTGCCACCTGGTCACCACCTTCAAGCTGCCACCTGGTCCCCACCACCAAGCTGCCACCTGGTCCCCACCACCAAGCTGCCACCTGGTCCCCACCACCAAGCTGCCACCTGGTCCCCACCACCAAGCTGCCACCTGGTCCCCACCACCAAGCTGCCACCTGGTCACCACCACCAAGCTGCCACCTGGTCACCACCACCAAGCTGCCACCTGGTCACCACCTCCAAGCTGCCACCTGGTCACCACCTCCAAGCTGCCACCTGGTCCCCACCACCAAGCTGCCACCTGGTCACCACCTCCAAGCTGCCACCTGGTCCCCACCTCCAAGCTGCCACCTGGTCCCCACCTCCAAGCTGCCACCTGGTCACCACCACCAAGCTGCCACCTGGTCACCACCTTCAAGCTGCCACCTGGTCACCACCTCCAAGCTGCCACCTGGTCCCCACCACCAAGCTGCCACCTGGTCCCCACCACCAAGCTGCCACCTGGTCACCACCTTCAAGCTGCCACCTGGTCACCACCTCCAAGCTGCCACCTGGTCACCACCTCCAAGCTGCCACCTGGTCAACACCACCAAATTATCTCCCCGTCATTAAACCGTATCATCAAACTTTCTCTCCACAATTAAACCCTACCACTGAAATATCTCCGTCACTAAACCTACCGCCAGATTACGTGCTCAGCGTTAGATCATCTACCAGACATTAAACCGTGTGTGGGGCTGCCTCCACTTGCCTGCACCAGCCTCCACTACATCCCGCCCCTGCATCACGACCCAAACCTGACGGATCGATTAGATTTAATTAACAACGTGATGTGATCAACAGGTGGGGAGATATTAAGATCTGGGGAGAGGGTGATCAACAGGTGGGGAGATATTAAGATCTGGGGAGAGGGTGATCAACAGGTGGGGAGATATTAAGATCTGGGGAGAGGGTGATCAACAGGTGGGGAGATATTAAGATCTGGGGAGAGGATGATCAACAGGTGGGGAGATATTAAGATCTGGGGAGATGGGGAGACCGGTTGGAGCTCACAGTCCCTTGTTTATGTAATTCCACATAATCCCCGGGGTCGACACCCACGACTGACAACAGGTGTTAAAACCTGGGCTGACATGCAGGGCTGACACTCAAAGCTTACATCCAGGGTTGACATCTGGAGCTGACACCGATGTGTCTTCCTTTTATGTACGTGTGACGTCAAGAGGCGCCTCCCTCATGCAGTTGTATAGCAGCTGAGCCAATTTCATGATGTAGCGCAACACCAAAATAAACACTTATTCTTCCCTTTCATTCTGACACGTTTCTGGTGCGTCATGATTGACAGTAGCGGCGCGGGAATTTTTGTGGCTCAAAGTAATTAATCTTTAATTACCTTCGCCCTTATCAGGCCAACCATAATAACCGGTTACCACCCTTAACAACCCTGCCACTATAACCAGTGTTTGTAGTCTGTCTGTTGAGATCGGCCAAGGTTGCTGCTGCTGCTGGTCTGTATGTGACGACTCCTTAGATATGACATGTGGCGGACAGACGACAAGGTATTTAAGAATGTGGTGTGTGATTAGATAAGTTACTGCATGATGCCTGTTGTACTCTTCATCTTCACAGGTACTTGTGAATGGTATACACACACACACACACACACACAAAAACACACACACACACACACACACACACACACACACACACAGAACGTAAGCTGGTAAACACAGGGACAGCCACTCCTCTGAGAGACTCTACAACGGAATCCTCAAGGGGTCAGTATTTTGTCCACACCTCCTTCCATTGACTTTCAATACACTACAAACGCAAATTATACCTCATACGCATGATAAAATCAAAATCAACTAGACCTACAGAACAACAATAAACAACATACCATGCTCAGTCTACAGACGCATGTACATTCATCACAAACATCAACGATGATTCCTCATATCATGAACTACTCAACCTGACCATACAATAACATACAAGCACTGATCAAACATACATAGCATGATCACACATCCAACATACCATCTCAATAATCAGACCATCTACATCTCGAATAACACTCACAAAAAAGCCTACCGCAGTAACCATTGAACAATATCTAGATGATAACGAATACACAAACAGCCTACATTCATTACATACATGACCATGAACATTCAATACAACATACATGACGCATACATTCTAACAACAGACCAGAATTCAATAACACATACCAGACATCATACAAATGACATCATCAATACATATGACTCATCAACATACATGACGCATGACATTCAATAACAACCCTATTAATCAACAAATGAGATAACAATAACTAAACGCTACATCATACTCATCCATGATTCAACTAACATACGACCATGACATGATAACATAAACTGTTCAAACCACTCATACTACATTCAAACCATCAAACATCAATGACCCCAAACTAAATCAATACAACCATACTTCCAATGCAACACACTATATCAACATATTGACCCCAAAAAAACACATTGACAAGACACATCCTCACAATAATGATTCAATATACACAATAACAATCCCTTTCCCCCATAGCAACTAAATTTCAAACTTACCTCCACCAAACGTATTCCTATGCGAAGCTTCACTTTCTCTTATGCACTCTGGACATGATCCATCTCTAGAGCATTACATAATTCAATATACAGCAGGACCCTTCACGTCTAAGATGCAAGTTTTACGCTAAGTCACTGAATGCTTCCTCATCAGGTGTGCTTCACGCACCAAACAGACTAACAATATCTTCCCGCTGTTGGCCTGTGGTTACTGTGGCTAGTTTACTGAACGCTGCAGGAGCTTCAGTGACAAATTTTATTTCATTTTTTGTCGTTATCCTCGATCTTCCCTCCCCAAGCAGTTCTAGTTCATCTTTTCACCTCATTAGTCATGATGATTTTATTCTTTCAATAGTTCACATCCTCATCTTAATCTCTACAGTCAGTTATCTTTTGTTTTGATCTTCTTACCTACATTACCTTCCTCATCACGACGACCATTATTTTCTTCCCTTCATTATAATCCTAACCTTCGTCATCATAGCCATGACTATCTTCATCTTCATTTACTTCTTGATCATTTGCTGTTCCTCCTTTAACATCTGTTTTCGTTTCCTTATCCGTTTCTCTTTCTATTGATTTTCTTTCGTTTCTGTTGTGTCGACTTCTGTTTTTTGCTGTATATTTTCTTTCTTATATATATTCTATATCATCCACCACCTCTTACTCTGTCTTCTGCCTTTTTCATGTTTTGCTTTTTCCCTGTTCTCTCCCCTGCACCAGCCACGGAGAGCTAATCACTGCCCAGCCTGCGGGTGTAGACCTTATATGCTGCCTAGAACTGACCACCGACTATTGTTCCTGTAGCTCTGCCAGCAGCCACCAGTACAGACAGCAACAGGCCGCACTATGCCCTCTCATAAGGCATATAGTTCAGTGGGTAATGTGTCATTATCGTGTCTGCGGGACACCAGACTCACAGGTCTCGTCTGATGATCCTACTGGGGGGGAGTGTAAAGATATTAGCGAGGAAGTTCTCAATCTATGCTGTGTGAGAGGTGTGGCTAAGATTACACTATTGTATTTTCGTCTCAGCTGTACACCTCTCCTCACACAGTGGAAGTCACGGGTTTGGGAAAGTCAGAAATATTACATATTACGGTCGTCGTAAACTTGATGATCTTCATATAACTATTTCCTTGATCAAACATCTTTCGTATATACAATATTTTTCTTTTGCTTCGTGGTAGATCATGAGGAGGTTGCAGATCTTACATCGTCCAGAAGAGAACGGTGAGTAACGCGGCCGTGCGAGTCACATTTCCAGTCATCGTCTATACCAGGATAAGAAGCGTATCTGTAGTGCTGGCCTCAGTCATGTGTCACGGCAGGACAAGGTAAAGACATGTAATCCCACTGATAATTGAAGTCAGCTACAGTATGGAAAGTCAATACATCTGAAGTCAGGAGGAGAAGCGATCTGAACTCAGGAGGAGAAGCAATCTATCTCGAAATTGTTTCTCTTGACACATTTCATTTCTTTTATGTCGTCTGCTGAAAATATTGAAAAGTAAAGTGAGAAAAGTAGAGATGATAATTTAAGATTTTTACAGGAAATTAAAAAGCTTTCTTTACAAAGGGTTTGATCTTAGTGGTTAGTGAGGACGTACAACGGTACACGACTAAATGTTTACAGTGGCCAGGAGGACTCACACCCACACCAGCTTACCCGACCTGCCAACTGGTCACGTGACACAGTAATATGCCCGTTATCACGTGGTGTAGCTAATGGCATAACCAGCCACACCTCAGGAGCAGACACCACAGTAATGTTGAATATCTCCAGAACGAACACTGTGGTTCAAGTGTTGAGGCCAGGCCGGCAATGATGTTGATGCCACACATCACAACTCAGATGTATTATCTTGGCTTGTCACACCTGAACTGATCTTACTGGACCATCATTTTGCGAGGAGACTGTCTCCATTATTGTCCTTGCAGCCACTCCACGCTCTCCTCCACCTGGTCCTCCACCGGTCCTTCCTCCACACTCCACACTCTCCTCCATCCACACGTCATGATGTTCCTGCCGGACGGACGACGATCACTTCTGGAGACCAACAGAGGCCTTCAGGTGGCCACAGGTGCACTGGTCTGAGGCATTCATGTTGCACAACCAAGGAAGTTGATGGACCAGGTCACCCCAGACAGGAAGTTCCTGGACACCGTACTTTGGACGTGGAGGTCAAGATCCTCCCGTCAGGGTCAACACCAAACCTCCTGTACACCGCCGCCGCCACGCAGGCAATGCCATTTTTTATGAAGTTTCCAAAGATATGAAGCATCGACGCCTGCTGCCCTCACAACTTCCTTTATGATAGAAACTTTTCTCACAACCTGGACGGCTGAAACCCCCCCCCCCTCTCTCTCTCTCTCTCTCTCTCTCTCTCTCTCTCTCTCTCTCTCTCTCTCTCTCTCTCTCTCTCTCTCTCTCTCTCTCTCTCCAGCGTTAACCGTGACCCAGTTTGTTCACTCGCGTGCACAGAGAGAAACAGGCAACAGTATTATACGTATAAGATATATCCTCCCACTTTTACGGGGGATATAGTGTGAAATATACTGTAATTGGTTCAGGAGACGTGTGAAGGAGGCAGACTATCTGCTGGCAACTCCAAGACTCGCGTATAATCATGTAACGTCGATATGGACGCTGGAAAGTTCTCCACTGGACTATACCTCGCCAGTTTGGTCGCCAGTTTGGTCGCCACACTTAAACACGTACAAAAATTTGATTGACGAGGTAGAGAGAGGAGCAAGTAAGACGGTACCTGACTTGAGCGAACTGAACGATGGCGAGGCTGAGGATGAGGCGGAACCTGATGACAGCCTTTACCTGCAGGAGATGCTGCTCTGAAGTAACCAGAAGCTGTGGCAAAAATCTGGGTAAAAAGCTATTTAAAAAGAATGTTAAGAAGTGATGGTCTTACGTTAGAGTGGTTGATGGCTAAAATAAACTATCTAATGCTGGCAGTTTAGGATGGTTCAGAAGGCTACTTGATGATAAGGAAAGTTCATGAGATGAAGCCTCATTAGTGTGGACGAGCCTTCTCCGTACTGCACACTTAGGTCATCGTACACGAAAGACATCACCATAATCGGCCGTTGACACACCTATACTGGCGGAGCCATACAATACCCAGCTTTGTCTGTAATGAAATAAGCTTATCGTCCTCTCATGGTCTCGTGGTCAGCGTGTCGGGAAAATGGCATTGGGCAGGAGTGCACATTGGCCTGTAATTCTGCCTCAGAAAGAGCTTTCTGTCGTGTCTCGTGAAGCGTCTACGGTTCTGACGGTGAAGCGGGAGGAGGAAGGCGGCTTGTGGCTCCTGTGGTGGCCAGGGCTTCAGGCTGAGCGACACACCGACCGACCGAGGGTGTTAAAGGTGATGGGAGGACTGGGTCCCTCCTACCACGTAGTCTTCCACGGTTTTATCATGGCTTTCTTGACCTCTTCTTCTCCTGCCTACTGTCTCCATGTAACTATGTATCCATCTGTATCTCTGAGTCTCTCAATCTCTCTATATCCTTCTCTTTCCCCTTTCTTCTTCTTCTTCTTCTTCTTCTTCTTCTTCTTCTTCTTCTTCTTCTTCTTCTCTCTTCTCTTCTCTCTCTTCTCTCTCTCTCTTCTCTTCTCTCTCTTCCTCTCTCTCTCTCTCTCTCTCTCTCTCTCTCTCTCTCTCTCTCTCTCTCTCTCTCTCTCTGCACAAGTAAAGCGTGCTGGGTTTAGCTGCAGCCAGCCAGCCAGGCAGCCAGTGTTCATAGTCAAGTGTTCAACATTATGTCATCAGGTTCACGCTTCTCTTCCTCTCTCTGTAGGATGGAGTTTTATGAGGGACTTTTCCTTTACCAGAAGAAGCACAGTTTTTCTTTTTCACTTTCCTGCAAGATATGAGAAAAGAGTGGTTAAGTTCTTACCAGACAGAGTTGAACCAGGTAAGTGTCAGACTTCTGAAACTTTGATGTGAATTTGGGGAAACTGTTGGAAAGGTAATGACCAGGTTTGAACCACCTCTTGATGGTTAAGGCTGAGCAGCATGATAAGGCTGGGGAACCTGTTTCACATCACCTGTTCTTTGTTTCCTCAGCTCCGGTGTAGAACATAATGGCGGTTTGTTTCCTCAGCTCTGGTGTAGAACATAATGGCGGTTTGTTTCCTCAGCTCCGGTGTAGAACATTAATGGCGGTTTGTTTCCTCAGCTCTGGTGTAGAACATTAATGGCGGTTTGTTTCCTCAGCTCTGGTGTCGAACATTAATGGCGGTTTGTTTCCTCAGCTCTGGTGTAGAACATAATGGCGGTTTCTTTTCTTCATGTTAGATCGTCCGATCATAAATCATCATTGAAGAATGTCAGATTTACCATCTGATATCATTTCTATAAATCATGTGATGAAATAGGAATTGTAATGATTAAGCAAATTCTTAGCTTCCTTCTTAGGTCGCCACATAGTACATGCCTTGGTCTAATACAGGAAGCTGACGTAACGCTCGCCCAGAAGAAAACGACCACAAATGAATTGTTGTTTGTGTGGGTGATCACTGATGTGTCGGGGTCTGGTTAATGCCCCGGGTCTGGCCTCCTGTACCTTTACCGTCTTCTACTCTTGTATCATATCACTCAGCTCATCTTGTATCATATCACTCAGCTCATCTTGTATCATATCACTCAGCTCATCTTGTATCATATCACTCAGCTCATCTCCCATTGTGAGATTCTATTCTCTACTCTTCCTCCCCAACTCCCGTTTTCCTCAACGAATGTTTCCTCTTTATTCTCGGGAAGCCGTGCTGGCTGGCCACACTGACCCGCACTCGCGCCGCCACCGATTTACCAACTCAGAAATGATTGCCAAGCACATCTTTGTTTGTTATGATCGTTCATTTGTTATGATCGTTCATTTGTTATGATCGTTCATTTGTTATGATCGTTCATTTGTTATGATCGTTCATTTGTTATGATCGTTCATTTGTTATGATCGTTCATTTGTTATGATCGTTCATTTGTTATGATCGTTCATTTGTTATTATGAAGGTGTGTGACGTCTGAGGTTTCATCCAGCGGGACGAGGCCACGCTTCCCCAGCCAACACAACACAACTCCTGCTGGTCCCTCAGCCCAGCAGCCAACACGCTGCACATCTTGACGCCCACAAACCATTTTACCAGAACTTTATTTTTTGCTCTTGTAAAACATCAACTTCTTCGAAACGACATTGTACACTTTTTTCTGAACTGTGTTCTAGGAACTGTGGGACTTTATATTCTAGGGAAAGTTTGTTAAATCTTTCCAAGTTAAATGGAAAATATTAATAAGATTTTTTCTTCAGGAAGTTTCGAGACAAAAATCTGGAGAGTAAGTCTAATTAACTGTAGTGCTGACGGAGGAGAGGAGGTCAAACCTAATTATAAAGGATTAAATGAGCCGTAATTACCAACGCTTGGGAGCGGCTCCCACCATCATCCTCAGGTTATTTTCTTGTTAGTAATCGTAAGGGAACAATGTATGAACGTCTGCCACACTGCACCGCTAAGTTATCAGCTAAACGATGGTACCACATGACCGCAGTGCCAGAGTACAAAGGTTCCGTGCAGTGCAGTGACCTGGTATTCACCAGGTCATCTGGTAGGCAGAATGGGTCATTTAATCACTCTCCACACAACTAGGACGTATTGGCTTTGAGTTCATCTGTTTCTAATAGTTTACTTATTGAATGATGTGAAAACTGTCAACTGCTGGTGAGTGCGAGTTAACTTTACCTGGCTGACAAGTGGTTAAGAGTAGACGGAAACATAGTGGACAGTATCGTGCTTAACAAAGCCATGGTTAACAACACCATGGTTAACAACACCATGGTTAACAACACCATGGTTAATAACACCATGGTTAACAGCACCATGTTGGACAGTATCATGGTCAACAAAGCCATGGTTAACAGCAACAGTGAAATAAAATTCAGCGAGTACCTTCCCACACTGAGATCACCCCACATCCTCTAGCAGAAAAGTATGAGGATTACGCATGAGAGCAGAGAGGTGAGGAAATAGACCTGAGAGCTGAGAGGTGAGAATATAAGTTATAGCTAGTGTGTCGCATGACCAGCGGTGCTCTTTTGTCTTGGGGGTAAAGCTATAGTGTCAGTCAGAATGAGAGCGGAAGGTAGAAGCAGGAGAGGAAGGGTAAACAGTTTTATGTAGAAATGAAATACGCAGGGAAGACTGGCCCGTAAAACCCTTCTGTAAACATTTAGTGCATAATGGTGTGGCAAACCGTGAATAACATCCTCCACCAGAGATGAGGTCCTGGAAAACGCATGGTCTTATCCTCCACCAGGGGTGAGGTCCTGAAGGATCACATACACGTATTACTGGAAAGTGTTGATTGAAAGAAAAAGAAATGGTTTTGATGACGAGCGAGTGAGTCTTTCCGTTGTAAGACTAACACCAGATGATCCTGCTGGTGCCAGACCCGCCTCCACGACCTGAACCTCACGACCACAGCAGTATGATCCTTGCATGCGTGTGACCTGGCCGCTACGAACTGTGTACGAGCGCTTACATCTTGATAGCTGATAACCAGCAAGATGACGTTGTCACTGTATACGCAGATATACCTTTCGTTGTGACGCTAGTGTGGTACTGAACCTACATATGTTGGACCATCAGTTTCTCGTTGCTTAGTGCCATCTTGGCTGAGGAAAGCCATGAACAGTTGAAGCTCATGTGTCACATTCGACACGTTGTAGAGGCCACTTTATATCACTCTGAGGGACCTGCTGAGGTCACCAGTCTCGCCCTTGGTCATGGCAGGGATGGATCTCCCCGGGAGGTGGCAGTAGGTGTTTGTCTTGGGTGTAAATGTTGTGCTGGAGGTGTAAAGACTCGAGAAAAAAATGGAGGGTCGACTTCGTGTGTAACTAGAGAGAAATTTGATACAGAAGCATGGTGTAGGGATCTCAAAGACATGTAGTGTTGATAGTTTTATCTGAGGGCGTGACGCTCCTGCTGGAGTCAAATATGGGGACATTGGATGAAGCTTAATACAAAGGTTAATGTCAGATCACCCAGCCTCAAGGGTCAGAGGTCAGTCCCCGGATGATCAGCTCCTCTTGTCCTACTAACAAGTTGACCTCGTGAATGTTTTCATATTGAATCAATATTGTTGTCTGGGAGAGATGACGGTGCATGTTCATGAAGTGACGTGTTACAGTCTCCCCTCGGTGTTGAGGACGTGTTACAGTGTCCCCTCGGTGTTGAGGACGTGTTACAGTCTCCCCTCGGTGTTGAGGACGTGTTACAGTCTCCCCTCGGTGTTGAGGACGTGTTACAGTCTCCCCTCGGTGTTGAGGACGTGTTACAGTCTTCCCTCGGTGTTAAGGACGTGTTACAGTCTTCCCTCGGTGTTGAAGACGTGTTACAGTCTTCCCTCGGTGTTAAGGACGTGTTACAGTCTTCCCTCGGTGTTGAAGACGTGTTACAGTCTTCCCTCGGTGTTGAAGACGTGTTACAGTCTTCCCTCGGTGTTGAAGACGTGTTACAGTCTTCCCTCGGTGTTGAACACGTGTTACAGTCTTCCCTCGGTGTTGAGGACGTGTTACAGTGTCCCCGCCACGTGTTTGGTCTACAATAAACGTTTCAGGATACATGTATTTTGGTATCATTAGTTTTCAAAGGAAGACATGATGATGATTTCCCTTCATCTTCCATGCAGACATGACTCACTGTCTTCCTTCGTGGCCGCCATGACTGGTCATTATGTTAATAAGAGAACTAAAAACAGTTAATGAAGCGACAGTTTGCTTGAAGACCAGCTGAATTTTGATGTATGTTAGAAGTCAAACATCGATGATATAATTACCTTGCGTTGACTTGACGTACGTTTTTGACACAGTTAATACCTCAATAATGGTGGCGTCCGACACACTACTGACCCACGAATACTTTAGCTCAAGTGTTGAGGGAACCTACTGGTGTGTCCTTCCTTGACTGGCTCGCCCCTGCCGGCTGGCTACTCGGGGTTTATCCCTCTAAAGGCAAGAATTGTTGTGGCTCATATGAAGAAGGACAGACAACAAGGCGGGTGGAGTCGTGATGAATAACTTCCACCTGCAGTTGTGTCGACCATTTTCCCTGGGGTAAAGAAAGCCATGCGACCCTAACCTGAGAAATGAAGAAATACCAGCGGAGGAGGAACCACAGGGGAAGAGGTAGTGTGTCTGAGGCTCTCCTGCAGGAATTGTGACCGCGTCAGGAGGACTGAGGCAAAATAGTTCCCTGGAATGTTAAGGACTTCAGTCTAGTTATCATATGTATAATGTATGTAGTTAGTGTTGTTAGGTGATGGACGACATGTAATGTTGTCTTGCTGTTTCTCCATGACACATATCGGTTCCTCCGACTGTTCGCTGACGTGCTGACGTGTGTGTGTGTGTGTGTGTGTGTGTGTGTGTGTGTGTGTGTGTATTTGTGGTTCACTTACTTGTGTGGTAATCATTCGTCCATTTCATCTGATGACGAGGAGAGTCTGTTACTAGTACAAACAGACAATGGATGAAGATAAACAGCTTTGGACGGGATATTTTTTCTCTCAAAATATTGAAGGGGATTGGAACCCATTCCCAGCGACCCCGTTACACTGTTCCTCCTCCTCTGGAAGACTGAAGATCACTTCGCGCGATCCTGTAACAGTGGTGCTCGTCAGGAGATGGATGATCTTTTGAAAAGGGTGAGAATTTGGGAGGATACAAGAGAGTAATGAACACGGAGAAGATAGAGGCTTGTTACAGGTGTAAGCTATTATGAGGAAAGACTGCGGTTTTCTTTTTTCTATCCCAGAATCTTAAAGGTTATTGTTTAGCTGCAGCTTATAATCATAGGTATGTGGAAATTGTCATTCAGGCAAGAGTTAGTCAATGTTCCAGTCTAGTCTGAGAAGAATAAGATTCTACCTGGACCCACGAAAGACAGTAAGATGAGGGAGAACATTAAGGTGGTCTACAGGGACACAGATGGAGTCTTGAGATGGTCTACAGGGAGACAGATGGAGACTTAATGCCAGGGAGATATACTGGGGGAGGTGGGGGGTGCGGGGTAGGCCAGTAAACTCAGAGTACGTCGGGGGTTCTCCACCCCAGGTGAGACTGGGGGACCTCTATCCCCGATGAGGCCGGAGTTCAACCCCAGCCAAGACCGGGGTCCCTACCCTAGATAAGGGCGGGACCACCAAACCTCACATGAGGCCGGGGTCCCTAACCCCAAACGAAGGAGGAGCCGGAGCTAAGTTTAGCCAGCCCGGCCGCCTGGGTGACAAGCATCTGTACGAACGTTCCTTCTGTTGCAGGTGAGAACCTTACCGAAGGAGGAAGACCTTCCTACAGGAGGATAAGAACGGATCCTGAGATTATCAGATGCTATAAGTACTATGTGGCTTGAGGTCTTATGTAGATGTACCTGGTTTATGTAGATGTACCTGGTTTATGTAGATGTACCTGGTTTATGTAGATGTACCTGGTTTATGTAGATGTACCTGGTTTATAAAGGACCGTAGGATGTATGGCTTTAAATAAGACACAATTGACAGAAAAATATGCTCTAGTAAAAACTTTGTTGTACCAGTATGAAGAGATACTATACCAGACGTCACATACGTCAGCTTTAGGTCGACTATCTATTTGGAAACAAGTGTAGACTTTAGACGATCTGTAGCTGCTTTGTTCATGGTTTCTTCTCCTTTTTTCTCTCTCTCTGTTCCAGCTGGCATGGTACGATGAATAAATATATATCTATTATACCTACCTAATGTTAGGATTTGCTTACCTGTATAACGTACATTTGCTTATGTATGATCTTCCTACTCGGTCAGTCAAGCAAATATGGGTGCCATATTATCTGAATGTCTGCTGCACTGGTTGTGTAGCGCTCCAACGCTACACACCTCTAACAATGTCTGCTGCACTGGTTGTGTAGCGCTCCACCACTACACATCTCTAACAATGTCTGCTGCACTGGTTGTGTAGCGCTCCACCGTTACACATCTCTAACAATGTCTGCTGCACTGGTTGTG